>NC_133654.1:116131904-116431904 GCF_009905375.1 Apium graveolens
TCATATCTCATTTTAATTGGGGTTCTCATTTGAGCAACTCCCTATATATATCTATATTCTCAATATTTTTTAAACCAATATATCATTATATTATACTTATAGAGAAAAAAAGTCGAGAACGTAAGGTGGCGCCTCTAATTATATTTTTGTATTTTTAAAAAAATTACATATTAAATAAAAATATTAGATGATTATTGACTAATAATAATTATTTTATTATATTAGATTGGTGAAAGATGAGAACAACAACTCATTAAAATAAATGTTTAATGAGAACGGCCTTTTAAATTTTATTATTTATTTATTTTATTTTTATTTTACTTGTAATTTCAGAATGATTAAGATCGATTCAAAAAAATGAACATTATTTTAGAAGACCGTTGCTTTAGAAGACCGTTGCGAAACACTTAATTTAAGTCTCAATTATAAATAATATAGTTAACCCAAAGTTTCGGGAACGATTTTGGAAAAGAAGTTTAGCATTTGTCGGGATAAAAATATTTTTGGTAGTGTCGTTATCATATCACAATTCACAGAATAGAGATCAGTTGATACATTTATTTTATTTTTTGGATTGGTCAATACAGTAATACCAGTCCCAAATCCCAAACCAGAACCCATCTTTTTCCATTCACAGATCATCCTCAAATTTCCAGGTTCATTTCCATACACCACTTCCATTCTTTTGATTTAGAGATTTAATCTTTTTTATTATTTAATGTTTGTGTTTAGTTTTTCTATTGTGGGTTATTATGAATTTGTATTTCTTGAATTTCTGCTTAGCTTTCTTGATTCAAAATGATTAACACACTCTTTCATTCTTTTGATTAAAGATTTAATCTTTTCCTAAAGCTTGCAACTTTCTTGTTAATGAATTTCAAGATGATTAATTTCACTTAAAGTTTGGAACTTTAGTGTCAAGTGAATTTCAAGATGATTAATTTCACTTAAAGATGTAACTTGTTGTCAATATGAAGTTCAAGATGATTAATTTCACTTAAAGATTGTAACTTTATTGTCAATATGAGTTGCCCTTTTGATGATATGCCAATTAATGTAGAATAATGGTATTTTAGGTTTTAGGTAATTGTGCATTTTTCATTTTAGGTATTTTTTGTTGATTTGTGTTATATACCTCTTTTCATTAGTATGTATAAAGGGGTTTGTCTTGGTTGACCTTTTCTGTGATGCGATCCGGGGAAAAAGGTGAGAAGAAGACTTTGAAACGTTCGAGATCATCGTTGTTAAATAGTAGCAAGATGACTGTGGCTGATGAAATTGTTACAGACACGCTTGATGGTTCAAATTGTTTTCGATTGAGGCGATTGTGCATTACCCGTTACCGGGATATGGAGCTCCAACTTCAGTTGCTTTTAGTCCGGATGACAGTCTGATAACTTATTTGTATAGCTCCAATAATACTTTGACAAGGAATCTGTACTCTTTTGATCCTACTACTGGTAAGCAAGAGCTATTTTTCCATCCTCCTGATGGTGGCCTCGATGAGGATAATCTATCTGCAGAAGAGAAGTTGAGACGAGAGAGATTGAGGAGCGTGGGTTAGGAGTTACACGATACGAATGGGTGAAGACAGGCTTTCATGAGAACGCGGTAATGGTGCCTCTGCCTGCCGGAGTTAGTACTATTATCTCATCCTATAGCATTAACTGAACTTTTAGGTCGATAATCTCATTCATTATGTATATCTATGTATCATCTACTCAAGTGTGATATCACAATTTTGTCTGTCCAAATTTTAATATAATGAATCGATTAAAAATATGGTCATATAAATGTTTTGCTGCAGCGTATGTGCTTGTAATTTGCAAAGTTCCACGTCGTATTTTAGAATTATTCCTTGAAAATAGACCTCTATTTCATAGCTGATATTTCTGCAATCGTTAAAACTTAAAAGTTAGTTGTATCTTGCAAGATATCGTGATCGGCGCACTTTTATGCTTAAAAATTTTGGTAGTATAATTTGGGTACTCAAACTGAGCAGAGTAGATAAGGTTTTTTTTAGATTTAGTTATTTTGGTGTGTGAAATTGATTGTGTTCTATTGCAAAATCAGCATCAAAATCTATGAAAATTTAACTTCTACAAGTATTCGAAACTCAAAATTGCTAAAACTGAACTAAGATATTGTCAATTGATTATAATTGCTGCAGAAAATCTGTATAATCTAAACTTCACTACTAATTACAAGATTTTTATCTAGAAAGCGCCATTTGAAAAGGTTGAGAAGAAAATAACTATAACTAAATTAATTTTAGGTTGAGAGAGAAGAGTTTCGATGAAGAATAGACTGGGATTGTCACTTGTGTTGTGCATAAAGTGTATAGTTCTAAATTTATCCTTTTCTGTATATGGACAGATATATTTCCAGGATATTTCATCGCAACCCAAACTTAAGCTTCCAAGTGCACCTGCTTCTCCAATTATCGATCCACATCTTTCACCAGATGGCTCCATGCTTGCGTATGTCAGAGATAACGAACTTCATGTCCTGGATCTTCTGCAAAATAAGTCAAACAGATAACTTTTGGAGCAGACGGGAAAGCCTTGGTGAGAACTATATTATAATATCCTTGCAACTTGATCTTTTTCTCTAGTATAAAACAATCAATATAAGACTTTCGAGTGACAACTGTTATGCAATCTGAGTATGTATAATCTTGAACTTGACATAAATTTACTTGTTTGTTACAGACAAATGGTGTGGCTGAGTACATAGCACAGGTGAGATAGAAAAATTCCACTTCTTCCATAGATTTACAGTTCTGTTCAATTTGATTTATAAAAAAATACAAAATGCATATAAGGGCGGCCCGATACTTCTGTCAAAATGATGCTTAGGTTTTTGTGTTTACTATATGTAGGAAGAAATGGACAGGAGATATGGTTACTGGTGGTCCTTGGACAGCAAATTCATAGCTTTTACACAAGTTGATTCATCAAATATACCTCATTTTACAATTGTCCATCAAGGTCAAAGCACTACTGGTCCAGATGCACAAGAAGATCATGCTTATCCTTTTGTTGGAGGGCCAAATGCCAATGTTCGTCTTGGGGTGATATCTGCTATTGGAGGCGAAGTGACCTGGATGGATGTCTTCTGTGGTGGAAAGGACCAAGCAAACCATGACGAGGAGTATTTAGCTAGAGTCAACTGGATGAACGGAAATATTCTTACTGCTCAGGTTTTGAACAGGTCACATTCGAAACTAAAGATCCTGAAGTTTGATATCCAAACAGGCGAAAGAGAAGTTCTCTTGGTTGAAGAACACGATACATGGGTCACTTTGCATGACTGCTTTACACCTCTGGACAAAGGTCCTGGTAAATTCTCTGGAGGATTTATTTGGGCTAGCGAAAAAACAGGGTTTAAACATCTCTATCTGCACGATGCAAGTGGAAAATGCGTGGAAGCAATAACTCAAGGTGATTGGATGGTGGAGCAAATTGCAGGTGTAAATGAGGCTGCGGGCCTTATTTATTTTACTGGAACCTTAGATAGCCCTCTAGAGTGTCATCTATATTGTGCCAAGTTATTCCCCGATGATAACTGTCCACTGCAAGCTCCAGTGAAATTGACCAAGGGCAAGGGAAAACATGTTATTGTGATTGATCACCAAATGAAGAGGTATATCGATATTCATGATTCTTTGGACTCTCCCCCTAAAATTTCACTTTGCTCCTTGCATGATGGTGGCTTAATAATGCCGCTGTATGAGCAGCCATTAATTGTTACAACAAATAAAAAGCTTCAACTTCAGCCTCCAGAGATAATTGAAGTACAGGCAAAGGATGGAACTAGTTTATATGGTGTTATATACAAACCTGATGCAACAAAATTTGGACCTCCACCTTACAAAACCATGCTCAGTGTTTACGGTGGTCCAAGTGTGCAGCTTGCCTGTGATTCATGGGTGAACACAGTGGACATGAGAGCTCAGCATCTAAGAAGTAAAGGCATTTTAGTGTGGAAGGTTAGTTTTTAGTATACACTTTATTAGTAGTTTTAAAATTATCAGACTAATTAGTATTGTAAACACTTTCTCTTCGTATAGTCTTCATTTTCCCTGCAATTAGCAAGTCAAGGCCTGCAAAATTGTCCTGCAGTGCTTTACTGTAGCATTTACGCCATCTCTTCCAAATTTTGAGATCCATTTAAACCCCAATATACATTCAAAAATGAGATTTATTAATCATACTTTTAGAATAGATTTTGCGGTAAATTAAAATGCAATAATGGTGCAGATATAATAGTCAATCTACAATTATATTTCTAATAGCTAACAAAATGTTAGGATCTTGAGTTACTACGAAGTCTATTTAAAAATGTAGCAGTAATTTTTGGCCAAACGATAAAAAAATATGCAAGTAGTTTTCGATCAGCGGGAGTACTTGTGCTTTAATAATTTTCTCGTGGTTGATAGGTTGGCCATGTTCAATGCGTTCTACTATAACTGTACTGAAAAGAGGAAAGATCTTGTTTTGCTGACAATTTACTTCCTACAGATGGACAATAGAGGATCTTCCCGTCGTGGGCTCAAGTTTGAAGGTGCCATCAAGAACAACTTTGGTCGCTTCGACGCCGAAGATCAGGTGAGTGGAGCCGAGTGGCTTATTAAACAAGGACTAACGGAAGCTGGCCACATTGGAATTTATGGTTGGAGCTATGGTGGGTACCTCTCAGCTATATCTTTGTGTAGGTTTCCTAATATTTTTAGATGTGCAATATCTGGCGCTCCTGTGACATCGTGGGATGGGTATGACACCTTTTACACTGAAAAGTATATGGGTCTGCCATCTGAAAACCAACATGGATATGAATTTGGTGCAGTGCTGCACCACGTGCCAGATCTGAGTGGGAAATTGTTACTGGTGCACGGGTTAATTGATGAAAATGTTCATTTTAGGCACACTGCTAGGCTTGTCAATGCGTTAGTGGCAGCTCGAAAGCCTTATGAATTGTTGATTTTTCCTGATGCTCGACACATGCCACGTCCTGTGAAGGATCGCCTTTATATGGAAGAGAGGATATGGGATTTCATTGAGAGGAATTTATAATTAGTTTTATAGCCTTTTCTCCTCTTTATTTCATATATTGTTATTATAGATAACGGAGACGATACTAAGCTTTTAAACACAAATTGAGACATCAATGTCGGTTTCTTATGAGGTAAATTTCATCCGTTATATTCAAGTTTTCTGGAGTCAGGAGTTACATTCCTCAATGTGATCTCCTCTGATTGCATGTACCATCATTTGTAGATGACTCATAAATCGTCATAATATTTTTGTTAGTTATCTTTTCAATGCTGACGAATGTTCATCGTTCATGTTACAGTTTCCACCAGAATAATAAGAGATCTCAATACGAGAATCTTAACACGTTTCATTATGCTTGATGTACTATTGTTTCTAAATATTGGAAATCTGTGATCTTTTCTATTGCTTTCCTGTTAAATGACTAGTTATGATTTTGAGTGATAGTGGATCAGCCTTATATGCAATGTGATCCATTGTATGAAATTATGAAAACCTTTTTGTGCACACATGGTTCTTTACATCCAGTAGAAATCAACTATTTACATGAATGATCAAGAAACTATAACTGCAGACTTAACCAAGTGTATACGGTATATATATTGAATGAGTACTTGAATTTTTGATTAATGACATCCAGAAAAAGGACTACAGTTGAATGTCAATGAAGTAATAATCAATAAAGGAATAACCTCGCCAAAATAATATTTTTCTCCGATCCCAACAATAATGGACATAATGTATATTTACTCCCGATAAAGTAATAAACTCGCTGAAGTAATATTTTTTCTTGGTACCAACCATATCACGAGGTTTAACTGTACTGTCAACTGAACTGATGTAGCTTAGACTGCCACTGAAAGTCTTGTGTCCACCACTGATGAATTCCATGGCACTCCTTGAAATCCTGACCACAATTCATGTTCATAGTCAAAAATGCTGAAGGAAGTAGATGAGTTGGTTCTATATCTTTCCCCAATGCAGTTGAGAATAGACTTCCTATTGAATGTTGTGTTGCAACTCTACCAATTTCTCCAACACCAAGCTCAGCCATCTTCTCTCTGTGTTCAAAATACCCTAAATACTCCGAACAAATATGATCCAGTGGATTCAGAAATAGGTATGGAATCCATGTGGAAAGTACTTGAAACGAATATTCTCGTTGCTGCTTTTGATCATTACTTACTGCAGCTGTGATCCCAGCTGTAATGAGACTGCTTGCAATCCGCAAGCCATGCTTTACTTTTTCGTTCTTGATTTTATCTACTGGTGCTGATATGAATGGTGGATTGAAAAGATAAGTCTCGATAGGGCACCCCACCTTCGCCATGTTTTTTCCTGCCAGTAATGCTATGGCTGCACCTAAAGAGTGTCCAGCCAACCAAATATTAGCAGCTCCAGAAAGTGATATTACCTCCTGAATAGCTTGCATTGCTATTTGAAAACGAGGACTTTTGTGGAGTATGTTTCCAGTGAACTGGAGGTTTGACTTCAGATCACTTGACAGGCTGCTTTCCTTGAGAATTGTGCCTCGGAATGCAATGACATATCGTGGGGGTTTCAGTTCGAGATAACTACTACTGTAAGAAGGATATTTGAACTCATAGATGGCGCCAGTGATTGAACTATCAGTGTCATCTACTAATACACGGTATAACTGAAAATGAAAAATTCCCACCAGCCAGGAGCAAGAGCTTGAGGGCCTTGGCGTTGCTCTTGGCGATCACGTTCTAGAATGTATGTCGCCTGTACCAAACTAGCAGCTACAGATGTTCGGTGATAAGAATTTTTCCTGCAATGATGTCACATCAATGGTAAAAAGGGTTTAGGTCTAGAGCATAAGAGCACCGGAGACTTGGCTCTATCAATCTACTGGAAAATTTGAAGTTTCCAGAAGCTGCCTAGGGCCTGGTAATGGTTGTAACTTTTAGTGTTAAAAACATTAGGACTCCCTGCAGATTATTCCAAACAAAATGCATCCAAAAAGTACACTTATCCAACTTAGGCTGTAAGGGCTTCTATCAGCAGGCATCGGACCTGTTTATTAAAGAATGTCTCGATAAAATGAATAAAATGAAAACAAAAGCATACCAGTCGATGGCAGTTAAGTGGAGTGCTCCCGAAAGTCTGAAGATTTGCTTGTCTGAGGCCATAAAACCCCTGTATGCTTCTTTCTATCCGCCTGACCTTCGTGGAAAGTCTGGAACAAGAAGGAAGGGGAAGTCAATAGTAAACACATTAGCAGGTTCTATTGTTAAAAGGAAAAGCAGATAGTAACCACATTACAACAAATGACAGATTATGTTAAGTTACTGGATCTTCTAAATTTAAGATGTTCGGAGGACTTGATAGGATCTTATATTATCTTTAACAGATTAGCCAAGAAAAATGCTTGGCACACTCAAACAGAGAAAGAATCATGGTCTTTCAGCAAAACTTGTTAACCAGGTCTCGCAGTCCTTTTATAAATTAAATCAATAGAAAGCGTAATTGTTCCATGATTTCAAATCGTGTCAATGTACAATAAGATTGCAAGAGACGATTGCTATGTGCACAGGGACTTTGTTGAAGGTTTGTATGGTGGCACATCTCAATGTTGTTGAACAAAATATCAATAAAATTGCGGACTAGGAATAAATGATCTTATCATACTGATAGCTGTAATTATAGTTTTTGTCTAGATCCGTAAGGGTTGTGTTTATTTTGGTGGGATTAATCTCTCTCTCTCTCTCTACAATTATTCCCGGTTAAGCTCAGCTGGCTGCTGAATCGTGAATTCCAGAAGTGGTATGTCTCTCCCCCCCCCCTATTAGTAGCCAGTGTCCTTTAGGCAAGTAGCTAGGTGACTGTTAAAGGCTAGTCGGACACGTGGAAGACCGGGAAGGATGATAACGGGACACGTGGAAGATAGGGAAAGGAAGAAGAATGACCGGATGCCTAGGTGAGTGACAGCGACACATGTAAAAGGAAGGGTCAGAGGACAAGATCACGAGGAGGCCAATGGCTTCCGAAGGCTAGGCCTACAAAGACTGGGCCTACATCCACCGAGGGCATGGATATGCCCTCAAGGGACGTAGACCCTTCGGTTTTTCACGTGTTTGTCTGAATGCAATATCATTGTGACTGGAAGAGAATTTTCGCAGGCATACACGATTACAATGTCATCACATACTATTTCCAGTACAGTTTCTGAAGGATAAGAACCTCAAGATCAAAGATACTCAAAGAGAATGCGGCCTGCATTCTTTTACACAGTGGAACCTTGAAATAATGTAAAGAGTAATTAACCTATTCATGAATGAGATATGAGACCAATATACATTGTTTAATTCTTTTCAAAACATTAGCCAAAGAACACAAAGGCAAAGTTAATCATTTGACCTTACCCCTGTCCGGCCGAGAGTCTTGAGCACGTGGTACGTCACATATGTGTTTGAATGACTTACCATATACTATCAACTTATAAGTAAAAGTTCATCATTAACACATCACGTAAACCGTAAACCGTAAAGCCTAGTACTAAAACAAAATTAAGATACAAAATTGCGGGATAGAGACAGCATTTTTGACAATTAGTGTGTAGATTATGTAAACTTTATTGTAAGTTGTAACACTTGGCATCAATTATTAGAAAGTAAAATTTTAGTACCTGATCAGGATTGTTGCAACTGGAGCTCTTGGCAGTTTAATGTACAAGATTCAGGGAGACTTGCAGAGGTTGAATGGAGAAGTAAAGATAAATTTGTGGATGAGCAAACTGTAAAGCAGCAAACTAGAGGACCTGGGGAGATAAGTCAACTAGTTGACTTATCATGAATATTGAATTTTCAAATTTTCTGAAGGCAAAATTTAAATTCTTACCGACATGTACGCGAGTGAATGCTAAACCCTCCTTTTTAAAATAAAATAAAAATGCTAGTTAAGTAGAGTGGTGCGAGATAGTTCAAATAGTTAAATACTTAATTATTATTATTTCAATACAATTACAATTTAAAGGTTCTTTCAAGAATACTCCTATATTTATTATTTGGGTTTTTTTCTAATATACCCCATCTCAAAACGTAATTTACAAATATGTCCTATTTTTAAATGGAATTACATATATATCCTAAATTCAATATTATTTCTAATTTAAAGTTAATCATAGTTAATTTTAAATACTATACAATTTTAAAGTACATATTTGCCCCTAACCTTATAACCATTTTACTTCAATATCATTGTAGCCTTGGTAATTTTATGGCTTTCATATTTATATTCTCAACTTTCACGGTTACTAGTATATACAAATTATTTTATTAGCTCCTAATATTTTTTTTCGCAGCCTAAAACAAAACTATTTGGTAGTTCATATCTGTCGGATTTAATGGGACTGACTATTTGGGTGATTAAGTATTTGGGATGCTTTTTTATTTCATTAAGGTCTGAAATATGTACAGTAGTTATGTAATGAAGAGTGCTTGCCTATTGTGTCCCTCCTCGGGTGCTTGAAATCCTATATGCACTTATAACTTAGAGTATACTCGAGATTCGAGCAGAGCTACAAACAAACAAATAGAGTCGGATCGAGTTTTTCGATCTGAGTCGAGCTTAATTTATTTTTAAAATGAGTTGAGCCGAGCCGAGCCGAGTTTAATAACCGAGCGGAAAGTGATGTTCAAGCTCGGCTCGTTTATAAATGAATCGTGTCTGGGTCGGACACGAGTTTGATCACGAACAACCGAACTCGAGCCGAGTCGAGTTGTCCACTTATATTTTGAATATATTTTTCAATTGAATAACCTTAAATTATAATTTATAATTTTACAAGTTGTATCGAGACCAACTACTAGTTTTACCTTAAAATTATATATACACACTCACACTTTACACTTATTTTTTAATCTAACTATATCATTTTATTTTTCAAGATGATTTTTAAAGATATATCCAACTTTATTTAAAATTATTGAGACATTCATAACTTTATAAATCGTATATTACTTTTTAAAATGACGATGTCAAATTTTATTTTATTTTATTGTTTTACTTAATTTGGTTTATGTAAATTACAAGTTATTTAATGATGTTTATGAAATATGAATAATTGAACATAAATGTACCATGATAACAATTTGATAGTTTACTTACGAAAAAAATAAGTGTTAAAATTAGAAAAATAAACAAAATCTCTAAAATAATTAAATTATTAATAAATGCTGAAAAAATGTACCAGTAAAAATATTTAGGTGATTAGTAATAATTTATTATTTATAATATATATAAACTTTATCTCAGCCGAGTCGAGTTACCGAGTTTAAGCCGAGTCCGAGTCGAGCCCGAACTAAACGAGTCAAGTCCGAGTCGAACAAGCAAAAAGTTCGGCTCGGCTCGTTTATTTATCCGAGTTCATTTTCATGTTCAAAACCGGCTCGTTTAAAAAAACAAACCGAACCGAGTTCACTTAAACGAGCCGATCCCGAGTTTTGTTCACGAACAACTCTGTTTATTTGCAGCCCTACTCAAGACCAAACAGGTTCCCGAGACATTTTAGAGTAACTCCAACAACTTAGTTATTTGGAGTTCTAAAGTCAAATATAAGGAATGTTGAGAGAAAAACTACTCCAACAGTATCTTAGTGATTCCTTAAACCACTAATATCCATTAAGATCTTCTTCTCATTCCTTATCTTTAGCTAACATCTCTTCTCTTCTAACTTTTATTTATATATATATTTGAAACAAACACTTTCTCTTTCTTCATTTTTGCAATAATGTTACTTTTTAATGATTAAATATTGTATAAGGAATGAATATAAAGAATGTTGTTGGAGTTGAGAATATGTATTGATGTCCTAAATTAATAGGATCCAATATTTATATTAAATTTAAGGAATGAACTAAGAAATTGTTGGAGATGCTATTATGATATATTAAAGAGCTACTAGCTTACTAGTGTAACACTGGGCATGTAAATTTCAGAATGTAACTATTTTCACTTTGTTAGTAAAAATTATATATTGTAATCTAATATTTATGTATGATGGGCATTTTAGTAATACTCAATTGACAACTATTATTGTTATAACTTGAATATATGAATATAATGACCATACATAAGTTAAAACTTAACAATAAGACATTTTAAATTTTAAATAAAGTGGGACATAATTATAAAGTTGGACATATTACACAAATTCCTTTATTATTTTTATACACAGCCTAGAATTCAAATCAGATTCATAGTTTCATGATTAATCGAATAAATGCGCAACTTCTTGCCTATTCATTTTTTATTTTCTGTTACTTCAATACCCGCAAAAGTCGAAAGTCGTCTATGAAGTCACGCCTTGCTCCCGAATTTTAAAAAGAAAGGAAAGTAAGTGTAGGGTAAGTAAAGTTGTTTCACTTCCCTCCGTAAGCGTGTTCCCGAGTTTTTAAAAGGAGCGAAAACTGAAATTCGTAGGCTCAACAGAATTAGTTAAAGTGCAACTGTTCACAAATGAGACAGTCTCTTTTGTCTTAGCAAATGAGACAGGCTGTATTTAAATGAGACAGATATATATATTCAGCAGAATGTAAATTGCAGAAATATAAACATGCAATGCTGGAAATATGTTAATGCAAGAACACCAAATCTTTTCACTTGGTTCGGCCCCTATACCTAGTCTATGACCTACATCCAAGTCCCCATGCCAACTAGCATAGAGAATGTATTATATCCACTTAAATAAAGTACTTACAAACTTTCCTTGATTACAATCTTGGCCCTGAATGAAAGAACCCTTTCCCTAGCACACAGCTACCTAGCACACAGCTACTTGGCCTTGATCTTGTAATCAATATTCCCACAATCCGGGACAAGTGATACAATACACCTTTCTTTCAAATACAAAGATAATAATGTGAAAGATTACAACTCGACTATAAACTCTTAATTAACTGGATAATCAATGAATGTAATTAAGAGGATGTTTTTCTCAGAAAGATATAAGATGGAAAGTGCAGAGAGTTGTCTACTTATGAAAATCATCAAGTCGGTTTATATAGAAAACATGTAACGGATATAATGTATTTCAAACTCTTTTAAAGATAATAAAAGATAAGATTAGGTTTGAAATATTTGAATGTATAAAACAAGTAATCCGTTAGTATTGTTTCTTGAAAGAGATAAACCTGAGAGAGATAAGGAATTTGAAATATGTTAGGTTTATCTAAGATAGAGTTTGTTTTGAAAAGATAAGTCAAAGGTTATCCAGTTAACTAAGTTAACATTAAACAAAACTCTAATACTTATCTAACTAACTAACAATCTGATTTGCTGTAGACTTCTTCAATGCATCATCAGAAATCACGGATTAACATTCTCCCCCTTTTATGATGATGCCAAGGGTAAAGAAGTGTTATGCTCCCCTATCAAAAACACTTTAATCTCCTGTTGCAATATGTTAGATAAAAATAGTGTATTATGCAACAATCAGTTGATAATCATGAGAATATGCAAATGAAACATATGACTAATCAAATGAGACTGGTAAACAAATGGGACAACAAATAAGATTAAAAACCAAGATTAAAAACCAAGCACTCAACAGTACTTAAAGTTATAAAACCTTAAATATTTAATCCAGCACATAAACCAGTGCTATCCAACCAAAATCATCCAATCATCCAGATAAATAAACCAAGAAGCATCGTCTTAAACAAACCACATTAAAAATTCTCCCCCTCAACATCATAAAAGGCGGGTAAAGAAACTAGTCAGAATCATCAACATCGACAGGAGCAGAATCTCGAGTCTTTCGCTTTCCCTTGTTGTGGTAAACTGGAGAAGCACCATACTCGGAGAACAGTTGTCTAACTTGCCTTCATCTGGAGCTTTCCCATCCCTCTTGCGAAGCCATTCCAAATATACGAACGATATTCAGCACGAGTCATCCCAAAAGCTTCGGGTGGAGGAACTGCAGGCAGGGCAAAGGGGAAGTAATCTCGGCCAGAGTCATATCACCAAGCCAGTCCTTTTTCTGGTGCCATGGCATACTACGGGTAGAGACCTGCTGAGATATGTACTTGGTTTCTGTACGAAGTTTATAGAAGAGCTTGACAAATTCTTCCTCCCACGCCTTGGCAGTGGTAACCATCCCCTCATGAAGCACACCAAACTCAAAATCTATAGCCCTACTCACCTTCTTATCATGGACATGTAAAATCTCCAACTTAGCATTTATTGATTCAAGAGAAGCAGTAACAGATTTATTAAACATCTCATAGGAGGCACGCATCATACTGACTTGTGAAGTCAGGGATGTCAAGGACTCGATAGAAGCAAACTGAGTTTTAAGAGACTCCAAGAGATGGTTGTTTTCAGAAACTTTTGACAACAACGATTTCAATAAAACAGAGTCCTCTTGATCAGGATCAGACATATAGTGAGGAGACTCAGGAAACGAACCAAACGACTTATGACCCTCACCAAAAATAAGAACACCAGACTCAATAATCTCAATATTATTAGCAGACAGGATAGACAGATCAAACATAGTAGACACTGGCTCAGTACTATCATCATCAGAAATAATAGAAAAATGTCTAAAGATCTTTGTCAACAAAGCAGGAAAGGACAAGTTCATAGACTCATGAGACGCGCAATGACTCATGTATTTGATAATCAACGAAGCAATATCACAAGGAGTTTTAGTCATGAAAACCGAAATTAAAACAACATCTTGATAAGTTACACGGTCACGACCGCTCTTTCGAGGCAAAAGATTTGTATGAAACAATTTAAAAAGCAATAAAGCAAGTGGAGTAAGATCATGTACCATGGGCTTAAGAGAGGTACCGATAAAGTTCTCACCAAGAATCACTTTCAGTTGTTCTTCATACTGTAATCCTGGAAACTCCATGAATGCTGCATGCGTGGTATACGACAGACACCGGAGCACGAGATACCACAAACTCGAGACAACAGATTAGCATTGAACACAATCGGAACACCTTAACCTCAGAATAAACCATATCCTCCTTCATCATTGAGAAATTAGAGTAAAATTCCCGAACCAAAGAAGGGTAAATAACATCTGGTGGGGATAAAAGAGGTTCACAACCGAGAGCGGAGAATAAATCAACAACACCCACTCGCTGAAGCAGAGCGAGATCACAAATTCGTTCTTTAAGAATGGTTTTGACACGATTTTAGGTGAGAAGATTTTTCGGGTGACATTGGAGTAGAGGTATCAGGATTAGTTCTTTGGCGTTTAAGAGAAGAATGATGGGTTAGGGGTTTTAGCGGGTTTAGATTTGGATCGAGTATGAGGGGTCGACATTGTTGAAGAAGAAGAGAAACGTTTGGAAAGAGGAAAAGAAAAAAAGTTGAGATTAATAGGACAAGAAAGAATATGAAGAGTTAGAAGTGAGATAGAAGTAGAAAGGTGGAGTGTATCTCGAAAAAACGAGGAGACACACAAGATTGAGAAGAAACAGATGGAGTAGTCAAATCAAAGTTAAAGACTTGAAGGAAAATGCATGCAACTCGGTTTAGTTCCAAAGTTCAAGAGTCCCATCAAATAATTACATATAAAATATATAATTAAGACTGAAACACGCAAACTAATTAAACCAAACACGGCAATTAATTCACAAAAATTCATCAATAAATTCCATAGATAAATCAGCATTAAATTAATCAATTAATTAAACACTCGATTATACAATTTCAGTCATAAAGATGAATTATGCAAATAATTGACACAAATAAGCTAAATAGAATGCATGCAGGGATGTAAAAATGAATTAATGAGAAATAGTGCACATACCAAGTTCACGTCTCATAAGACAAAAACGGTCTTCACCTAAAGGTTTGGTGAAAATATCTGCTCTTTGCTTATCAGTTGAGATATAAATTAACTCAATATTACTTTTGAGACATTATCTCGCAGAAAATGGTGACGAACATCAATATGTTTAGTACGAGAATGCATAACAGGATTTTTAGAAATATTAATAGCAGAGGTATTATCACAATAAATTGGAATATTTGTATAAGAAATACCAAAATCCTGCAATGTTTGTTGCATCCACAAAATTTGAGCACAGCAACTACCAGCTGCAATGTATTCTCCTTCAGCAGTAGAAAGAGCTACAGATGTTTGCTTTTTACTGTGCCATGCAACCAAACAATCACCTAAATATTCACACGCACCACTTGTGCTTTTCCTATCAACCTGTGACCCTGCATAGTCAGCATCTGAAAAACCAATTAAGTCAAAGGAAGAGGAGCTTGGATAAAATAATCCCAAGTCACTCGTACATTTCAAATATTTAAAAATACGTTTAACGGCATTCAAATGAGATTCTTTAGGTTGAGATTGAAAACGAGCACACAAGCATACACTATACATAATGTCAGGTCGTGAGGCAGTTAAATATAACAATGAACCAATCATACCTCGAAATTTAGTGACATCTACAGGTGTACCTTGTTCATCCTTTGTAAGTTTAACTGAAGTACTCATCGAAGTTGATTTAGGTGTGACATGATCAAGTGCAAATCTTTTGAGTAGATCCTTTATGTACTTGCCTTGGTGAATAAATTCCTGCATTAGACTGATTAATTTGCAAACCTAGAAAGTATTGCAATTCACCCATCAAACTCATATCAAATTCTTATGCATGCAATCAGAAAACCACTTACACAAAGATTCGTTGAAGATCCAAACATATCATCAATAAACCTGTACTAATAGAAAGATCACGTTTATGAAAAATAAAAGAGTTGGATCGAGTGTACCACGAGTGAAGCCATTCTTTAGCAAAAACTGACTGAGACGCTCATACCAACATCGAGGGGACTGTCTCAATCCATAAACAGACTTTTTGAGCTTGTAGACATAGTGTGGATATTTTTCATGAATGAAACCTGGAGGCTGCTTCAAATAAACTTCTTCCTTAAGATGACCATTTAAAAATGCGCTTTTAACATCCATTTGGTAAAGCTTGAATCCTTTGTGAGCTGCAAATGCCATTAGAATCCGAATAGCTTCGAGACGTGCTACAGGGGCATATGTCTCGTCGAAATCAATTCCTTCCTGTTGGTTGTATCCCTGAGCCACCAAGCGAGCTTTATTCCGAATAATGTTACCATCTTCATCCTTCTTGTTCTTGAAAACCCAACGAGTACCGATGACTTTTGCATTAGAAGGAGGAGAGACAAGTTCCCAGACTTGACAACGTTCAAACTGGTTCAATTCTTCTTGCATGGCAACCGACCAACATTCATTTGCAACAGCTTCTTGAGCATTTTTCGGTTCAAATTCAGCAACAAAAGCACAGAATGCACATAAGTTATGAAGCCTGCTTCGCGTAGAAATCCCTTGATCTAAATCAGTAAGAAGATTATCTGGTGGATGATTCTTCACAGTCCTAGAAGATTTAGGAAGTTGAATATTACTCATCTCTTCCTCATTAGAATTGTCTGCCTGGAAATGAATCGGAGTTGTCTCATTCAAAAGAGACTGCCTCATTTCCGCTTGTGAAGATTTCCAGAGGAGTAACAGAATTCACATTTGAAACACTATCGGGAGTCTTTGGAGAGCCAGAAGATTCATCTGAAGCTTGAGTAGATCCCAAAGAATTATCAGAAGACTGAGATGGACCTGGAGAGTCTTGACTGCTTGATTTGTCAAAATGAGACTGACTCTTTTCAGAATGAGACTGTCTCATTTGGGAATGAGACGATAGATCCGCAACATCTTCTTCAATTTGAGATATCTTCAAGGCAGATTCATTAAATGTAATGTTGATAGATTCTTCAACTTTGAGCTTGATAGAATTATAAACTCTATAGGCCTTGCTTGTAGTAGAATATCCCAAGAAAATTCCTTCCGTAGACTTAGCATCAAATTTTCCTCTAGTGTTCTGTGTATCTAAGATAAAACATTTTGAACCAAATACTCGAAAATAACTGATGTTAGGCGTTTTATTCTTAAGCAATTCATAAGGAGTTTTAAGCAAAATAGGACGAATAAGCACTCTATTTAACACATAACAGGAAGTGTTTACCGCTTCTGCCCAGAATTTACGTGGCAGTTTACTTTCATGAAGAAGAGTACGAGCAGTTTCCTGTAGAGTTATGTTCTTGCGTTCAACAACTCCGTTTTGTTGAGGAGTACGTGGGGCAGAGAATTCATGAGTAATGCCTCTAGATTTGCAGAAAGTTACGAAATCTTTCTCGAATTCTCCTCCATGATCACTACGAATAGTCTTGAGCTTTAAAGAATACTTAGTCTCATGGTTAGTAATAAGATCTTTGAATTCACTAAAAGCTTCATATTTAGTATGCAAGAATAACACCCAAGTAAAAACGAGAGTAATCATCTACTATAACGAAAGCATAATTCTACCTCCCAAACTTACATATCTTTCTGGACCAAAAAGATCTAGATGTAACAACTGCAAAGGAACAGAAGTTGATACTTTATTCTTAGCAGGAAAAGGAAGTTTTCACCTATTTTCCAAGCTGGGCAAGCTGAACATGGCTCTGTCTTCTTATATTTCAGCTTTGGTAAGCCTCGAACTAACTCATGTGAAGATATCTTTCGAAGTAGATCCATATGAACATGACCAAGATGCCTATGCCACAGATTCTGTTGTTCTTGAACGGTAGCTAGACATATTTCTTCTTGCTGCTCATCAAAATCTAACACAAAGATGTTTCCCTTTCTTTTGGCTACTAAAGCAAACTCGTTAGCTTTATTACCAATATAACGAACATCTTTATCAAACTTAACACTATGACCAACATCAGTTAACTGACTTACACTAATAAGATTATACTTTAGACCATCAACTAAATGAACATTGTTAATAGCAAACTTGTCGTTACCTATGGTACCTTTACCTACAATACGTATGGTATTGGAATCTCCAAGAGTACTAAGCCTCCCTCTTTAGCGATTAATGAGAGAAACTTTGATTTATCTCCAGTCATGGTGACAAGATCAACCGCTATCAATAATCCACTTGTTTCAAGGAACATGGACTTTAAAGCATACCTGCAAAAGATCCTTTATCTCTTAGGTACCCCACATGACTTTGGGTCCTTGAATGTTAGTATCATAAATCTTATACAAATGCCTGTCAGATTTCTTAATCCATATTTGAACAATATTAACAGATTTATGCACAGATTTAGATCTAGTTGCTGAGTTAGTATCGTGGCCCTTAATACCACATAACCGAGATGCAGAATTAGTGTGACCAGATTTGCCACAGTCTTGACATTTTTCATAAGGCATCTTGTATTCATAGGAGTTCTTTTGTAGCCACTTTGAAAAACTTTCTTCTTGTTGGCTGATCCATACCCCAAACCTTCTTTGTCAAGAGAAGATTTCTGTTGGGCAAGTAAAGCATTCAAGGTTCTTCTCCATGAAAACATTTGGCTAGATCAGTTTCCAGCTGGGCAACCTTTTGCTTGAGTTCAGGAACTATAGAATCAGAAGATGCATTTGATTCGGCAGAAAAAGTTTCCTTCTTTAATGCATCAAGACATGCATCTTTCATCTCGATCTCATTCTTAAGGTAGTTGACTTCTTCTTTCAGTTTAGAGACCTTCTCAGATAGTAGCTATTTTCTTCTACTAAGGATTCATCTTTGATGGAATCATCAACCTCATTGAGAACCTCACTCAATGCTTGTTTAAGATAAGCATTCTTTTCTCTTAACTTTCTATTTTGAGCCTGCAAGGTTAGTACATCCTGAGATATATATGAATTTTATTAATTTGAACAATATGTACCTCATCATTGTCATTAGAGTCAGATTCAAGTCCAGCAAAACATAGTTGAGCTAATTCATCGTTTGAGTCAATTTCCACTTCAGAATCATCATCACTCCATGTGAGTAAAGCTTTCTTTTTGGCTTTGAGCTTGTAGCAATCTTTCTTGAAGTGACCTTTCTTTCCACACTCAAAGCATGCATCCTTGTTTTGATTATTTTTGCCTTCCTTGCTTGAACTAGGTCTGAATTCTTTCTTTGGAAATGAAGACTTCATGGGTCGTTTAGATGCATTCTTTTTGGCCAGAAATTTGTGGAACTTCTTAGTGAGAAGTGCAATCTCCTCATCAGAATCTTCAGAAGAATCACCTGCATCTGCATTAAGAGCTAGAGTCTTTTTCCTGGGGGCTTCATCTTCTTCATCATATCTACGTAGTTGGTTCTCGAATTCTTCCAATTCACTGAACAGTGTTAGAGTATCCATAGTCGAAAGTAGTGTCGAATCCTGCAGAATGGTAACCTTGGGAGCAAATTTCTTGGCATTGCTCTGAGGATTTTCCTATTGATCTCAGATTGAGGAATGATCCTTTCTAGAAGTGAGATAGAGTTCATTAATGTCAGAAACCTCCCTTGAGCATCTCGAACGCTTTCATCTCTTTCCAACCCGAAACCTTCATAGTCACTCATTAGCATATTTAATTTTACTTCACGTACCTAGACGTGCCTTCGTGGCTGACTTTGATCGTATCCCAGATCCGCTTGGCAGTAGTACATGCTGATACTTTTCTTAATTCTGTAGCTACCATGCCATTGGGAAGAGAATTCATAGCTTTAGCATTGGAGTTCATTGCATTCACTTCTTCAGGAGAAAGATCCTTGAGAGATTTTGGCTTCCCTTATTTCATGGGAATGGTAAAACCATTTTCTACAGCATCCCATTCGAAAGCATCACGCTGAAGAAAGATTTCATCTGAAACTTCCAGTCATTGTAGTTTTCAGCACCATGAAGCAATGGCGGATAATTGTTTGAATACCTATCTGGTTGAGCCATGGATCTCTAGCAAAATAAACACTAAAAAGAGAATTAAATGCACCTGCTCTGATACCAAATGAATTCGTAGGCCCAATCGAATTAATTAAAGTGCAACTGTTCACGAATGAGACAATCTCTTTTGTCTTAGCAAATGAGACAAACTGTATCTAAATGAGACAGACACTATATATTCAGCAGAATATAAATTACAGAAATATAAACATGCAATGCTGGAAATATGTTAATGCAAGAACACCAAATCTTTTCACTTGGTTCGGCCCCTATACCTAGTCTATGGCCTACATTCCAAGTCCCCATGCCAACTAGCATAGAGAATGTATTATATCCACTTAAATAAGTACTTACAAACTTTCCTTGATTACAATCTGGCCTTGAATGAAAGAACCCTTTCCCTAGCACACAACTACCTAGCACACAACTACTTGGCCTTGATCTTGTAATCAATATTCCCACAACCCGGACAAGTGATACAATACACCTTTCTTTCAAATACAAAGATAATAATGTGAAAGATTACAACTCGACTATAAACTTTTAATTAACTGGATAATCAATGAATGTAATTAAGAGGATATTTTTTCTCAGAAAGATATAAGATGGAAAGTGCAGAGAGTTGTGTAGTTCCTGAAAAACACCAAGTCGAGTATAATATAGAAAACATGTAACGGATAGATGTATTTCAAACTCTTTTGAATATAATAAGATAAGATTAGGTTTGAAATATTTGATGTGTAAAACAAGTATCCGTTAGTTTTGTTTCTTGAAAGAGATAAACCTGAGAGAGATAAGGAATTTGAAATAGGTTTAGGTTTATCTAAGATAGAGGTTTGTTTTGAAAAGATAGTCAAAGGTTATCCAGTTAACTAAATTAACATTTAAACAAAACTCTAAATAATAGGTTAGAGTTTTGTTTAAATGTTAACTTAGTTAACTGGATAACCTTTGACTTATCTTTTCAAAACAAACTCTATCTTAGATAAACCTAACATATTTCAAATTCCTTATCTCTCTCAGCTTTATCTCTTTCAAGAAACATACTAACGGATTACTTGTTTTATACATTCAAATATTTCAAACCTAATCTTATCTTTTATTATCTTTAAAAGAGTTTGAAATACATTATATCCGTTACATGTTTTCTATATAAACCGACTTGATGTTTTTCAGAAATAGACAACTCTATCTGCACTTTCCATCTTATATCTTTCTGAGAAAAAACATCCTCTTAATTACATTCATTGATTATCCAGTTAATTAACAGTTTATAGTCGAGTTGTAATCTTTCACATTATTATCTTTGTATTTAAAGGAAAGGTGTATTGTATCACTTATCCCGGGTTGTGGGAATATTGATTACAAGATCAAGGCCAAGTAGTTGTGTGCTAGGTAGTTGTGTGCTAGGGAAAGGGTTCTTTCATTCAGGGCCAAGATTATAATCAAGGAAAGTTTGTAATTACTTTATTTAAGTGGATATAATATATTCTCTATGCTAGTTGGCATGGGGACTTGGATGTAGGCCATAGACTAGGTATAGGGGCCGAACCAAGTGAAAAGATTTGGTGTTCTTACATTAACATATTTCCAGCATTGCATGTTTATATTTTTGTAATTTACATTCTTCTGAAAATATAGTATCTGTCTCATTTAGATACAGCCTGTCTCATTTGCTAAGACAAAAGAGACTGTCTCATTTGTGAACAGTTGCACTTTAACTAATTCTGTTGAGCCTACGAATTTCATTTGGTATCAGAGCAGGTGCATTTAATTCTCTTTTTAGTGTTTATTTTGCTAGCGATCTATGGCTCAACCAGATAGGTATTCAAACAATTATCCACCACTGCTTCATGGTGCTGAAAACTACAATGATTGGAAGTTTCGGATGAAGATCTTTCTCCAGCGTGATGCATTCGAAAGGGATGCTGTAGAAATTGGTTTTACAATTCCCATGAATGAAGGGAAGCCAAAATCTCTCAAGGATCTTTCTCCTGAAGAAGTGAATGCAATGAACTCCAATGCTAAAGCGATGAACTCACTTCTCAATGGCATGGTAGCTACAGAATTAAGAAAAGTTTCAGCATGTACTACTGCCAAGCAGATTTGGGATACGATCAAAGTCAGCCACGAAGGCACGTCTAAGGTACGTGAAGTAAAATTAAGTATGCTAATGAGTGACTATAAAGGTTTCAGGTTTGAAAGAGATGAAAGCGTTCGAGATGCTCAAGGGAGGTTTCTGACATTAATGAACTCCATCTCACTTCTGGAAAGGATCATTCCTCAATCTGAGATTAATAGGAAAATCCTCAGAGCAATGCCAAAGAAATTTGCTCCAAAGGTTACAATTCTGCAGGATTCGACACTACTTTCGACTATGGATAATCTAACACTGTTCAGTGAATTGGAAGAATTCGAGAACCAACTACACAGATATGATGAAGAAGATGAAGCTCCTCGCAAGAAAACTCTGGCTCTTAATGCAGATGCAGGTGATTCTTCTGAAGATTCTGATGAGAAGATTGCACTTCTCACTAAGAAGTTCCACAAATTTCTGGCCAAAAAGAATACATCTGAACGACCCATGAAGTTTTCATTTCCAAAGAAAGAATTCAGACCTAGTTCAAACAAGGAAGGCAAAAATAATCAAAACAAGGATGCATGCTTTGAGTGTGGAAAGAAAGGTCACTTCAAGAAGGACTGCTACAAGCTCAAAGCCAAAAAGAAAGCTTTACTCACATGGAGTGATGATGATTCTGAAGTGGAAATTGACTCAGACGATGAATTAGCTGAACTATGCTTTGCTGGACTTGAATCTGACTCTAGTGACAATGATGAGGTACATACTGTTCAAGTTAATAGAAATTCATATATATTTCAGGATGTACTAACCTTGCAGGCTCAAAATAAAAAGTTAAAAGAAAAGAATGCTTATCTTAAACAAGCATTGAGTGAGGTTCTTAATGAGGTTGATGATTCCATCAAAGATGAATCCTTAGTAGAAGAAAATAAGCTACTATCTGAGAAGGTCTCTAAGCTGAAAGAAGAAGTCAACTACCTCAAAAATGAGATCGAGATGAAAGATGCATGTCTTGATGCATTAAAGAAGGAAACTTTTTCTGCTGAAGCAAATGCATCTTCTGATTCTATAGTTCCTGAACTCAAGCAAAAGGTTGCCCAGCTGGAAACTGATCTAGCCAAATGTTTTCATGGAGAAGGAACCTTGAATGCTTTACTTGCCCAACAGAAATCTTCTCTTGACAAAGAAGGTTTGGGGTATGGATCAGCCAACAAGAAGAAGGTTTTTCAAAGTGGCTACAAAAGAACTCCTATGAAATACAAGATGCCTTATGAAAAATGTCAAGACTGTGGCAAATCTGGTCACACCAATTCTGCATCTCGGTTATGTGGTATTAAGGGCCACGATACTAACTCAGCAACTAGATCTAAATCTGTACATAAATCTATTAATATTGTTCAAATGTGGATTAAGAAATCTGACAGGCATTTGTATAAGATTTATGATACTAACATTCAAGGACCCAAAGTCACATGGGTACCTAAGAGATAAAGGATCTTTTGCAAGTTTGTTTTAAAGTCCATGTTCCTCGAAATAAGTGGATTATTGATAGCGGTTGCTCTCGTCACATGACTGGAGATAAATCAAAGTTTCTCTCATTAATCGCTAAAGAGGGAGGCTTAGGTACTCTTGGAGATTCCACTACCGTACGTATCGTAGGTAAAGGTACCATAGGTAACGACAAGTTTGCTATTAACAATGTTCGTTTAGTTGATGGTCTTAAATATAATCTTATTAGCGTAAGTCAGTTAACTGATGCTGGTCATAGTGTTAAGTTTGATAAAGATGTTTGCTATATCGATAATAAAGCTAACGAGTTTGCTTTAGTAGCCAAAAGAAAGGGAAACATCTTTGTGTTAGATTTTGATGAGCAACAAGAAGAAATTTGTCTAGCTACCGTTCAAGAATAACATAATCTGTGGCATAGGCGTCTTGGTCATGTTCATATAGATCTACTTCGAAAGATATCTTCACATGAGTTAGTTCGAGGTTTACCAAAGCTGAAATACAAGAAGTCAGAACCATGTTCAGCTTGCCATCTTGGAAAATAGGTGAAAACTTACTTTACTGCCAAGAATAAAGTATCAACTTATATTCCTTTGCAGCTCCTTCATCTAGATCTTTTTGGTCCAGAAAGATATGTAAGTTTGGGAGGTAAGAATTATGCTTTTGTTATAGTAGATGATTACTCTCGTTTTACTTGGGTGTTATTCTTGCGTACTAAAGATGAAGCTTTTAGTGAATTCAAAGATCTTATTACTAACCTTGAGACTAAGTATTCCTTAAAGCTCAAGACTATTCGTAGTGATCATGGAGGAGAATTCAAGAAAGATTTCGTGACTTTCTGCAAATCTAGAGGCATTACTCATGAATTCTCTGCCCCACGTACACCTCAACAAAACAGAGTTGTTGAACGCAAGAACAGAACTCTACAGGAAACTGCTCGTACTCTTCTTCATGAAAGTAATCTGCCACATAAATTCTGGGCAGAAGCGGTAAACACTTCCTGTTATGTATTAAATAGAGTGCTTATTCATCCTATTTTGCTTAAAACTCCTTATGAATTGCTTAAGAATAAAATGCCTAACATCAGTTATTTTCGAGTATTTGGTTCAAAATGTTTTATCTTAGATACACAGAACACTAGAGGAAAATTTTATGCTAAGTCTACGGAAGGAATTTTCATGGGATATTCTACTACAAGCAAGGCCTATAGAGTTTATAATTCTATCAAGCTCAAAGTTGAAGAATCTATCAACATTACATTTAATGAATCTGCCTTGAAGATATCTCAAATTGAAGAAGATGTTGCGGATCTATCGTCTCATTCCCAAATGAGACAGTCTCATTCTGAAAAGAGTCAGTCTCATTTTGACAAATCAAGTAGTCAAGACTCTCCAGGTCCATATCAGTCTTCTGATAATTCTTTGGGATCTACTCAAGCTTCAGATGAATCTTCTGGCTCTCCAAAGACTTCCGATAGTATTTCAAATGTGAATTCCGTTACTCTTCTGGATAAATCTTCACAAGCGGAAATGAGGCAGTCTCTTTTGAATGAGACAACTCCTATTCATTTCCAGGCAGATAATTCTAATGATGAAGAAATGAGTAATATTCAACTTCCTAAGTCTTCTAGGACTGTGAAGAATCATCCACCAGATAATCTTCTTACTGATTTAGATCAAGGGATTTCTACGCGAAGCAGGCTTCATAACTTATGTGCATTCTGTGCTTTTGTTGCTGAATTTGAACCGAAAAATGCTCAAGAAGCTGTTGCAAATGAATGTTGGTCGGTTGCCATGCAAGAAGAATTGAACCAGTTTGAACGTTGTCAAGGCTGGGAACTTGTCTCTCCTCCTTCTAATGCAAAAGTCATCGGTACTCGTTGGGTTTTCAAGAACAAGAAGGATGAAGATGGTAACATTATTCGGAATAAAGCTCGCTTGGTGGCTCAAGGATACAACAAACAGGAAGGAATTGATTTCAACGAGACATATGCCCCTGTAGCACGTCTCGAAGCTATTCGGATTCTAATGGCATTTGCAGCTCACAAAGGATTCAAGCTTTACCAAATGGATGTTAAATGCGCATTTTTAAATGGTCATCTTAAGGAAGAAGTTTATTTGAAGCACCCTCCAGGTTTCATTCATGAAAAATATCCACACTATGTCTACAAGCTCAAAAAGTCTGTTTATGGATTGAGACAGTCCCCTCGATGTTGGTATGAGCGTCTCAGTCAGTTTTTGCTAAAGAATGGCTTCACTCATGGTACACTCGATCCAACTCTTTTTATTTTTCATAAACGCCATCATTTTCTATTAGTACAGGTTTATGTAGATGATATTGTGTTTAGATCAACTGATGAATCTTTTTGTAAGTGGTTTTCTAACTGCATGCATAAAGAATTTGATATGAGTTTAATGGGTGAATTGCAATATTTTCTAGGCTTGCAAATTAACCAATCTGCTGCAAGTATTTTCATACATCAAAGTAAGTATGTGAATGATTTGCTTAAGAGATTTGCATTAGAAAATATTTCTGCTAAAGCTACTCCGATGAGTACATCTGTCAAGCTCAATAAAGATGAACAAGGTACACCTGTAGACATTACTAAATATCGAGGTATGATCGGCTCATTATTATATTTAACTGCTTCTCGTCCTGATATTATGTATAGTGTTTGTCTTTGTGCTCGTTTTCAATCTCAACCGAAAGAATCTCATATGAATGCAGTTAAATGGATTTTTAAGTATCTTAAGGGAACTAGAGATCTTGGAATATTTTATCCTAGTTCTACTTCTTTTAACTTAATTGGTTTTTCAGATGCTGACTATGCAGGGTCACAGGTTGATAGAAAAAGTACAAGTGGTGCGTGTGAATATTTAGGTGATTGTTTGGTTGCATGGCACAGTAAAAAGCAAACATATGTAACTCTTTCTACTGCGGAAGGAGAATACATTGCAGCTGGTAGTTGCTGTGCTCAAATTTCGTGGATGCAACAAATATTGCAGGATTTTTGTATTTCTTATACAAATATTCCAATTTATTGTGATAATACCTCTGCTATTAATATTTCTAAAAATCCTGTTATGCATTCTCGTACTAAACATATTGATGTTCGTCACCATTTTCTGCGAGATAATATCTCAAAAGGTAATATTGAGTTAATTTATATCTCAACTGATAAGCAAAGAGCAGATATTTTCACCAAACCTTTAGGTGAAGACCGTTTTTGTCTTATGAGACGTGAACTTGGTATGTACACTATTTCTCATTAATTCATTTTACATCCCTGCATGCATTCTATTTAGCTTATTTGTGTCAATTATTTGCATAATTCATCTTTATGACTGAAATTGTATAATCGAGTGTTTAATTAATTGATTAATTTAATGCTGATTTATCTATGGAATTTATTGATGAATTTTTTTGTGAATTAATTGCCGTGTTTGGTTTAATTAGTTTGCGTGTTTCAGTCTTAATTATATATTTTATATGTAATTATTTGATTGGACTCTTGAACTTTGGAACTAAACCGAGTTGCATGCATTTTTCCTTCAAGTCTTTAACTTTGATTTGACAACTCCATCTGTTTCTTCTCAATCTCTGTGTGTCTCCTCGTCCTATTCATATTCTTCTCTTGTCCTATTTAATCTCAACTTCTTTCTCTTTTCCTCTATCCAAACGTTTCTCTTCTTCTTCAACAATGTCGACCCCTCATACTCGATCCAAATCTAAACCCGCTAAAACCCCTAACCCATCATCTTCTTCTCTTAAACGCCAAAGAACTAATCCCGATACCTCTACTCCAATGTCACCCAAAAATTCTTCTCAGCCTAAAATCGTGTCAAAACCCATTCTTAAAGAACGAATTTGTGATCTTGCTCTGCTTCAGCGAGTGGGTGTTGTTGATTTATTCTCCGCTCTCGGTTGTGAACCTCTTTTATCCCCACCAGATGTTATTTACCCTTCTTTGGTTCGGGAATTTTATTCTCATTTCTCAATAATGAAGGAGGATATGGTTTATTCTGAGGTTCAAGGTGTTCCAATTGTGTTCAATGCTAATCTGTTGTCTCGAGTTTGTGGTATCTCGTGCTCCGGTGTCTGTCCGTATACCACGCATGCAACATTCATGGAGTTTCCAGGATTACAGTATGAAGAACAACTGAAAGTGATTCTTGGTGAGAACTTTATCGGTACCTCTCTTAAGCCCATAGTACATGATCTTACTCCACTTGCTTTATTGCTTTTTAAATTGTTTTATACAAATCTTTTGCCTCGAAAGAGCGGTCGTGACCGTGTAACTTATCAAGATGTTGTTTTAATTTCGGTTTTCATGACTAAAACTCCTTGTGATATTGCTTCATTGATTATAAAATACATGAGTCATTGTGCGTCTCATGAGTCTATGAACTTGTCATTTCCTGCTTTGTTGACAAAGATCTTTAGACATTTTTCTATTATTTCTGATGATGATAGCACTGAGCCAGTGTCTACTATGTTTGATCTGTCTGTCCTGTCTGCTAATAATATTGAGATTATTGAGTCTGGTGTTCTTATTTTTGGTGAGGGTCATAAGTCGTTTGGTTCGTTTCCTGAGTCTCCTCACTATATGTCTGATCCTGATCAAGAGGACTCTGTTTTAATGAAATCGTTGTTGTCAAAAGTTTCTGAAAACAACAATCTCTTGGAGTCTCTTAAAACTCAGTTTGCTTCTATCGAGTCCTTGGAATCCCTGACTTCACAAGTCAGTATGATGCGTGCCTCCTATGAGATGTTTAATAAATCTGTTACTGCTTCTCTTGAATCAATAAATGCTAAGTTGGAGATTTTATATGTCCATGATAAGAAGGTGAGTAGGGCTATAGATTTTGAGTTTGGTGTGCTTCATGAGGGGATGGTTACCACTGCCAAGGCGTGGGAGGAAGAATTTGTCAAGCTCTTCTATAAACTTGGTACAGAAACCAAGTACATATCTCAGCAGGTCTCTACCCGTAGCATGTCATGGCACCAGAAAAAGGACTGGCTTGGTGATATGACTCTGGCCGAGATTACTTCCCCTTTGCCCTTGCCTGCAGTTCCTCCACCCGAAACTTTTGGGATGACTCGTGCTGAATATCGTTCGTATATTTTGGAATGGCTTCGCAAGAGGGATGGGAAAGCTCCAGATGAAGGCAAGTTAGACAAACTGTTCTCTGAGTATGGTGCTTCTCCAGTTTACCACAACAAGGGAAAGCGAAAGACTCGAGATTCTGCTCCTGTCGATGTTGATGATTCTGACTAGTTTCTTTACCCGCCTTTTATGATGTTGAGGGGGAGAATTTTTAATGTGTTTGTTTGTTTAAGATGATTGCTTCTTGGTTTATTTATCTGGATGATTGGATGATTTTGGTTGGATAGCACTGGTTTATGTGCTGTTGGATAGCACTGGTTTATGTGCTAGGATTAAATATTTAAGGTTTTATAACTTTAAGTACTGTTGAGTGCTTGGTTTTTAATCTTGGTTTTTAATCTTATTTGTTGTCCCATTTGTTTACCTGTCTCATTTGATTAGTCATATGTTTCATTTGCATATTCTCATGATTATCAACTGATTGTTGCATATATACACTGTTTCTATCTAACATATTGCAACAGGAGATTAAAGTGTTTTTGATAGGGGGAGCATAACACTTCTTTACCCTTGGCATCATCATAAAAGGGGGAGAATGTTAATCCGTGATTTCTGATGATGCATTGAAGAAGTCTACAACAATTCAGATTGTTAGTTAGTTAGATAAATATTAGAGTTTTGTTTAAATGTTAACTTAGTTAACTGGATAACCTTTGACTTATCTTTTCAAAACAAACTCTATCTTAGATAAACCTAACATATTTCAAATTCCTTATCTCTCTCAGGTTTATCTCTTTCAAGAAACATACTAACGGATTACTTGTTTTATACATTCAGATATTTGAAATCTAATCTTATCTTTTATTATCTTTAAAAGAGTTTGAAATACATTATATCCGTTACATATTTTCTATATAAACCGACTTGATGTTTTTCAGAAATAGACAACTCTCTCTACACTTTCCATCTTATATCTTTCTGAGAAAAAACATACTCTTAATTACATTCATTGATTATCCAGTTAATTAAGAGTTTATAGTCGAGTTGTAATCTTTCACATTATTATCTTTGTAATTAAAAGAAAGGTGTATTGTATCACTTGTCCCGGGTTGTGGGAATATTGATTACAAGATCAAGGCCAAGTAGCTGTGTGCTAGGTAGCTGTGTGCTAAGGAAAGGGTTCTTTCATTCAGGGCCAAGATTGTAATCAAGGAAAGTTTGTAAGTACTTTATTTAAGTGGATATAATACATTCTCTATGCTAGTTAGCATGGGGACTTTGATGTAGGCCATAGACTAGGTATAGGGGCCGAACCAAGTGAAAAGATTTGGTGTTCTTGCATTAACATATTTCCAGCATTGCATGTTTATATTTCTGCAATTTACATTCTGCTGAATATATAGTATCTGTCTCATTTAGATACAGCCTGTCTCATTTGCTAAGACAAAAGAGACTGTCTCATTTGTGAACAGTTGCACTTTAACTAATTCTGTTGAGCCTACGAATTTCAAAAGACTTTATTTCTTATTGTGATGAAAGAGGAATATCACACGAATTATCGGCTCGAAGGACTCCACAACAAAATGGTGTTGTAGAAAGAAAGAATAGGTCATTGCAAGAAACAATAACGGACATTGTTGTAAGAAAGCAAGCTACCTAGAGGTTTTTGGGCATAAGCATGCTATGCTCTGAATAGAGTATTGATAAGACCTATTTTGGACAAAACTCCATATGAATTGCTAAAGAAAAAGATGATGAATAGAGTATTGATAAGACCTATTTTGGACAAAACTCCATATGAATTGCTAAAGAAAAAGATGCCTAACATCAGTTACTTCAAGATTTTTAGCTCAAAATGTTTTGTTCTCAAGACAATTGGTAATGATGGTAAATTTGATGCTAAATTTTATGAAGCTATTTTTCTTGGTTATTGTATGAATAGTAAAACCTATAGAGTTTATAATTTGTCTAAGCATATTGTTGAGGAATCTATAGATGTTACTTTTCAAGAACCTAACAATGATCTTCCAAGAGACGAGGAAGATGATGCAGGTGAATACATTTTCTTTTCAAATATAAATTTTAGTGAAGAAAATTTCTTTAAATTCAATATATATTTTTTAAGTGTAAATTTTAATAAATTTTATTCAGAAAAGAAAGATATATATTATATATCTGTCATACAAATTTTAATATATTAAATTACAATATTTTAAACAAATTTTTACATGTTCTAATTATAGAAGACAGTATACTTTTTTATTTTTTGATCAAAATATGTTTATTTGATTCAATTTTTTTTTAATTACAACACAATAAATTACCTTTTCTAATGAAAAAATGTGTTCATGCCTTCAATAATTTTTATTTTTTCATCAAATCTATTTTTCAAATATTTTTAATCCCTACCATAACGATTGAAAAATAAAAAAAAACAAAAAGAATATTAAATAAAGAATTCAAAAAATTCAGGACATACAAATAAATTTAATCAAAGAATACAAGAATAATACATAATACAACATTAATAAAAATACAGAACACTAAAGAAAAAATAAAATCACAATACACAAATAAATATAAAAGATACAAAATAGACACAAAACTATCGTTATAGTACATATAGATACATAACATCTTTAGAGTACATTACATAGTTACCTAAATTTAAAGTACACAAATAAAAAATTAACTAACACTTAATAATAAAAAATTAAATAGAGTTCACATGCAAAATAGTTAGAGAAAATGTATAAATTTTAGTGGACATATAATAATACATGCTACATATATAAAATTTTGGAGTAGAAAAAGTAAATAAGATAAAAAATAGTAGACCACAATAAACTAATGTGTTAAAATAATTGGAGAACATAACATTAATAAGAACATAAATAAACTTAATTATAGAACACATATACAAAAATATTGAAAAATAATTAATAGAACACGTATAAAAAATATAGAAGCACGTATAAAAAATTTATAAAAAGTAAAACATAAAAGTTAGAGAGAACAACAAAATTAGTAAATGATGTAAAAAGTTAGGTGTAAATGACTCTGTGTAAACTAGTTAGTGGGTCAAGAACCGAACCTGTACACTGTTATATAACCTGGACCTATCAAAACTAGTTACTTTAATAATTAAGATTCAACTGAATTCACCCCTTAATATATATATAGACAAAAGTTTAGTGAAGTCCGTTATTTATTTCGAGACTTGGAATGTTGTTTATAGGACGTCAAATTGGATGAAATGAACTAGAATGTATAAAATAAAACCTAAAACTAATGCATTACTTTACATTCATCAAGTAGTTTATTTTTCCTTAATTGGAGACTCTTAATAATTGGAGTACTCGAGACCTACTAACCACCATTAGATTAAAAAAGATGTGTCGTCCAAATTGACACAAAGTAAGGGATATTAAATTTTGAATTTTGAAGTGCAGTACTTCTTAATAAATTTTAAATATAACTAACATGCAAAACATAAAATTTATATTTATACCATCATTAAATTATATATTATTAAGTATGTCATAGAATACAGCTGGCAAAAAACTTATTTAATAAATTCATAAACTACGGGTATTATTTGGAGACCTGGAGACCTATATAACTACCATTACATTTTTGTCGAGATTGTGGGGTAAAAATGAGTGAGAGACATGATTAATATTACTTATAAACCTAAGTAATGTAATGTAACATGTATATAAATATTATGTTAAAAATATATTAAAAAAATAGAGTGCTAAACTTTATAAATGTAGTAAAGTAGTTTAAATTGTAACATGATTAAAATCATAGGTGAAAATGTTATTTTAAAAAATAGAGCTGAGAACATATGGTACAACTTTATAAATATAGTGTAATGCTTCAAATTATAAAATTTAGTACTTTTAATTATAAATAAAAAATATAATGCAACATGCACAATAAATATTATGTGAAAAAATATATTAAATATTAATGTGCAGAACATATTGTACAACTTTATAAATAGAATGTAGTACTTAAAATTGTAAAATATAATACTTTTAAACGTGAATAAAAAATATAATGCAACTTGCAGAATAAAATATTATGTGAAAAAAATATATTAAAAAATGGAAGAAAGAACATACTGCAAAATTTTATAAATAGACTGTAGTACTTTAAATCTAAATAAAAAATGTAATGCAACTTGCAAAATCAAATATTATGTTAAAAATATATTAGAAAAAATATAGTGCATAAATTAGTGTACATTTTTTTTATAAATAAAATGTAGTACTTTAAAATCTAAATAAAAAATATATAATTTAACATGGAGAACACATATATGTGAAAAATATATTTAAAATAGAGTTTTAATGCATAACTTAGTCTAATAAAAATTATAATGTAATATATTTGATGTGGAGTAAATGAAAAAAAAGTATTTATATATAAATTAAAATCTTAGTACTTTTAATCCTAAATAAAAAAAATATAATGCAATTTGCAAAATAAAATATTACTGTGAAAAAACTATTAAAAAATATAATGCAAAACAAATCATAGAACTTTATAAATAGAGTGTAGTACTTAAAATTATAACATGTAGTACTTTTAAACTTAAATAAAAAATATAATGTAACTTGCAGAATAAAATATTATGTGAAATATTGTAAAAAATAGAGTACGGAACATATTGTAGATTTTTTATTTCTAAAGTATAGGACTTTAAATTCTAAATAAAAAATATAATTTAAAATAAACAAATAATATTTGAAAATTATATTCAAAAATAGAGTTTTAATGCATAACTTAGCCTAATAAAAGTTATAGCCTAATATATTTGATGTAGAGTAAATGATAAAAATAGTTATTATGCATAAATAAAAAGTTTTTATAGATAAAAAAATTATATTGAGTAAGAAAAATAAACTACTTGATGTATGTAAAGTAATACAGTTAGTTTTAGGTTTTATTATATACACCTATAATGTAATATGAGTGGTTCATTTTATCCAATGTAACCACTCCAAGTCTCCAAATAACACACGGACTCCACTGAACTTTTGTCTAAATTATAATATATAAATAACCCTACTTATTTATCTTGTATTAAAGTTTAGCTATTTCATATTTGTTATAACTAGTGCATATTACATCGTGATATAATTGTTATGCTGCTTTGAATATTAAAAATAATTTTAATTCACCTACATTGAAGATGAGAAAAATGAAACTGAATAAATGATTAGATGAATAAGTTAGGCTATATTAAGATTGTTGAAAGGGGCATTTATTGGTCCACTCTCTTTAGAAAAGAAAATAAAAAAAATGTATAGAAGTGAAAGTAATCATACCATCAATAATAAACAATAATGATGAATGGTATCCAGGTCTCCACCTTAATGCTGTCTCAGTAGAATTTTATATGTATATATATATGAAAAAATGATCAAAATAGCTCCATTTCGACGTCCTTTTGCCGAAAATACCATTCTGGAAATAGGTGCCCAAACTACCTGACTAGATACTCCACTAATACTCGAGTATCATGATTATAGGCCATGGAGCATGAGGATAATACTTCATTGGCAGTAGAGTATGATGGCAGATCCTTTGTTAGTGGAATATCAGTCTTCATACTCTTTTCCCGTATCACTTTTATTTTTTTTTAAAAAATTATTTTTAAAAAAAAATAAACTAAAATTTTAAAATTTTAGATGATACTCCAGTGACAAAGGAGCACTGACAAAGGACTATATGGGTGGATACTCGTGTGTGGAGTATCTGGTGGTATTTTGCACAACTTAAAATTCTATATTTTGGGCGATTGTTATTTAAAAATGGTTATTTTGGTTTTTCAAACTATATATATAAATATATATAAATATAAATATATATATATATATATATATATATTGGTACCAAAATAATATCATGTTTAGTTAGCTTAAAGTTTTTCCTATAAAATTGTTAAAACAATTATTGAATTTTATGTTATATATAAAATTAGCATAAATGTGTGGTTGGAAAATATATATTTAAACCTATATGTTAAATGGTGTTGCTCAAATATTTAATTGTAAGTATATTTTTTTATTTATTAGGCTTATCTGTTTTTAGGTTGTGTTCTTTACAAAAACTCTTTTAGCATATGTGCACTAATGATCCCATAAATAGACAATTACTATAGTAAAATTATTAAATATATTTGATTATGTGGTTTACTATTAGTTATGTGAAAGTAATATGTCAATGACAATATAATGTGTGCATATTTGAAATCTTATAGTAGTTTTAACTCATCACCAAATTTAATATCTTCGATAACATTCAGGTACTTAAAATTAAATTGTAATTAAAGTTAAATTGTAAGAGAAAACATAATGTACGTATATGTGTGGTGATATTAGTATTATAATGATATTGTGCTATAATATTGGTTTTTGAACAATTTTATGAGTCAAGTTCCTTCCCTCATGATAGCCTATGTAGTATTCTCTACCATCTATCCTAATAACTATTACAAATATATAAATAAAATCAAAATATGAAATGATGACAATGATTTAATGTTTCCTAAAAAAAACTAAAAAATATTGTCTTATATAGATACAGAGATAATATAGGTTAAAATCTGTAGGAAAAATATATTTTATAAATGTATAATAATTTTAGGTTATCAAAAAATTGTGATAAAAATTTTAAAAAAAGAAGAAGAATAGATAATACATTTTTTATATTATCATCATGTGTAATAATGTACTAAGGACTACTTGTATCTTATCTTCCAATTATATAGTATTTGTATGATCTATGTAAAAAATATTAAGTGTGGAGGCTCCATTCACATATGTGGAGTGGCCTCTAGTGAACTTATTATTTTAATATAGGTGTGCCCACAATGGTATGATGATTACCATAACGGTGGGTTGGGCCTCACAAAACTATTATTTTGTGTACTGGTGTGTTAAGTGTATAAACTATTAGGAAATAATAACTTTGAAAAATATAATAAGCAAAATAAGTATATAATTTTTTCTTATATTTTATCTTTGGTGTTTAAATATTAATTTATAATTAATAATTTTTTGGTCATACTGTTGAGGATAAAATAATAAATTTAAATGATAAATGATAATAATTGGCCTATTTGAATGTCAAATTTATAGCAAGTATCCATTAATAATTTATGATATATTTCCCTTTGTTTCATGTAAGAGTTCACACCAATTGTTAATTGATTTAATTAAAAATATGTATATTTAATATGTAAATTTTGTGACGTGTAAAACATAAAATAGTTAAGTAGCTTAATTAACAATTTTATAGGTCACAAAAGCATGTATTCTTTTGGAAAATTATGGTGCTGTATAAAAATTCATAGTAACTATTTATACGGTAAAAGTTAATGTTTGTTTAGTCAAAACAATATATAAATTTTTATTTGTTAAGTAGTTTATATTTTATAGATAGTTAGGTTGTATATATTAAGGCAAACAACATTGGCATCCAAATAATATGATATTTAGTTGGATTCAATATTTTTTTCAAAAGGTGTTAAAAGAATTGTTAATTTTATGTGATGTATAAAATTGGCACATTGTATAGTATATTCTTAACTGAGATGGTAAATGGTGGTTTTAAAATATATAGTTATTATAAGTACTAGTAGCTGTGTCATTTACAAAGTTAGTATTTAGATTTAAATAAATGTAGGTGTGTTTATTAGAAAGTATTTGAATAAATATTATGGTTATATGTATGTATGTATGTTAGATTAGATTAGTTGTTTATATAAATTTAGATATGTTATTCATTTAGGTTTTAACTCCCTAAAATTTTATGTGTTCGATAATATTAAGTTGAAATAAATTCAAGAGTTGTATCTCCCTACACACACCTATGAGGTCATAATATGTATGAGGTCATAATATGGCGATTATACATATATATATTAAATTAAATTAATGATTAGATTGAAAACTTAAAAAAATGTAGTTGATTTCATTGTGGAATTTGATTTTGATCACCCACTCCAATCATATCATTTAAATATGGTGCCAAATTATTTATTAAGTACAATGAACAATAAAATATCTTCCCCACTATTTCTTGTGTTTCCTTCTAAATTGATGAAAACACAATATTTAGAGTTTCTATACATATAGCCGTAATCGAGGAAAAGATGAATTTTTTAACTAATGAGATAAAAGCACAAACTAGAAGGATAGAGGAAAAGATGAATTTTTCACTAAAAATACATTCAACCTATATTCATTTGTATCAGAAGGTGTTTATTTCATAAAAGATTTAGATATTTTACTTATAGCCGTAATGGAATGGATTCCGGTTTTAAACATACCAAACTGGACCATTTGACGAACAAGTTATGTGATACGTGAACTATGTGCATATGTTCTCTATGTATTAAGTGGCTACGTGGTTCCATGTTACCGTGTATAATATTTTTATTATGTACAGGTTATCCTGATGGTGATGTACTGAGACGTCAAAATGAGATAATAGTGTTATTGAGACAGTGCTTAGTTTCTTAGGAACAAAAGAACGTATGGTTCATATAGACAGACAACATGAACACCTAGTAAATAATTTTTACATATAATTATCCAATATTGTAAATATAATTATCCAATGTTGTAAGTGTAGTCAGTTTAATTTTATTTTTTTCAAAGAAGTCACAAGTTATATTTCTTTTGTTTGTTATGTTTTGTTTTACCGTAAACAATGAAATAGATAAGTGAGTTTGTAGTTATATCTGTGTTAGATCCAGACTACAAAAATAAATTCTCTAGAAAACTACATTAAATTATTTATTTTATATATTTTGATATGGTATAGTAACGAAATATGTAATGTCCATTAAAAAATTAACTACAAAAAATTAAGTTTGTTACTTAGATTTATAAATGATTGAGGCAACATACATATAAACTACTAAATATTAGATTGAACACTTAAAACTAATATAGGTAAATTGAATTGGGGTTTGATTTTGATTATGAAGGAAAATACCATGCCAAACCCTTTAATAAATAAAATTACTAGCAAAATATCTTACCCACTATTTCTTCTATCTTTGTACCTTCATGAAAGATAAAACAATGATTATACATTATTTGTATGCATACTTATATTAAAATATATTTATTTAATCAATATAATTCACACTTTTTACAAGTGGTGATTCAACAAATATGACAACTATGCTCCTACAACATCCATTGGATTGTTTGATTTTTTTTAAATGTATGTATTTCATTATTACACTCTTGGTTTTTAATTAGTTCTATATAATCTCCAACTAGGAAAGGAATATTATTTGAAAAGTGGTATTTATGATTGATTTATTTCTAATTCAAGTTTATTAATTTATAATCACATATAGTCAAAAGAAGGTTGTCTTCACTCATCTCAGTATCTCTTTCATTTTTTGACACACACTTTCAACACTATAATAAACCAGTAGTTAAGTACCTCTTGATGCATAAATCATTCACAACATTTATGTACCTATTTTGAATAATAAACATTTTATTAATTCACGTGTACATATTTACCAGAACATATTTTTACTTGACATGCATATAACAACTAAGGGCTTCCCAGTATGGCTGCTAGGATGACTGCTAGTATGGCTGCTAGCTATGTGATCCATCAGCAACTCTCAACTCCTATGCTTAGACAAAAGGAGCCTCAAGTCCTTATTCATTTACTAGTTTCCTATCAAGAAAATACATTGAGTATGATTTTCAGCCAATCCACGCTCTGATTTTTCCAAGGCTATACACAGAACCAGCAACATTTTTAGGTCCATGAAGGATTTACTATTGACAACCAATAATAGCTAGGTTGACCTAATTATACTAATTCATTTCTATGGTCTACTTCCTTACATGAATCATATAATTATACTAGTAGGCCCTTTGTAATAAATTTTGTTAAAATAACGGGTAAGAGCTCAAACGCCCCCAAACCTACCAAATTGGGGATTAGATTAGAGTATTTGGTCATCAGACTCAAAATTCAAAATAAATAACACATCTAATCGTAAATAATTACATGTAGTTGAAATATATGTCCTCAAACTAAAGGGAGATTTTATTAGGTTACAGTTCTAAAAACAAGATTTTTAAATTTCACAAATATATATTTTTTCTTTTAGAAACCTCTTTTGAACAATATCCAAACTCAAATTTTAAGGCACTAGTACAACTTTTTGAAGACAAGTGTATTAAGCCAAACTAATTGATAACATAACTATAATATAAATAAAATAATTTTACACAATAAAACTTACTCAATTTTCAAATATTGTGAACCAACAATCGTCATTATTACATCTTTCTGTGTTCTTCCAAACCACCTAGGTTAAATATTGCAATTATTCCTTTTCACTCGGAAACTTAAATTTAATGGAACCAACCAAGTGTTAGAGAATGGATTCTCAGCAAGTACAGTAAGAACATATTTGTTGGAATATAGTCTAAACTAAGTTATAATAAATATGTTTGTGTCAAGTTTTGTGGCTGTCAACACGTGTTATATGCTTTTGAATGGGTCATGTTCAATTTTAGAAATAGTAGGAGTGTTTTGAATAAGTGGAGTAGTGGTAGAGTCTTTGTAGGTTTAAGTTGCTATTTTTTAGCACGTAGTGTAGGTGGGTTATCTTTATATTCTCCCTTATAAATCATTTCTTTTTATGTTCATAAATATATCAGTAGGCTTTTGTTTTCCTTTCAACGTATTACTCAACAGGTGTGTGTGTTAAGAACAACAGCCTGAAACCATATCAGGCTGATGTTCTTAACACACATAATATATATATAACACCTGTTTGAGTAATACGTTGAAAGGAAAACAAAATCCTACTGATATATTTCTGAACATAAAAAGAAATGAGTTACAACGGAGAATATAAAGATAAGCCACCTACACTACGTGCTAAAAACTAGCAACTTACTCCTACAAAGACTCTACCACTACTTCACTTATTCAAAATACTCCTACTATTTCTAAAATTGAACACGACCCATTTAAAAGCAAATAACACGTGTTGATAACCACAAAACTTGACAGTAACATATTTATTCTAACTTAGTTTAGACTATATTCCAACATGCTCCACCTTAGTCTAAACTCATTTCTGCAACTTCTTGACACCCAATAATGCGCACATTCTTTCGAACTTCACATTAGCCATTTCCTTGGTCAAGACATCTGATTTTTGATCTTCAGTCCTTATATGCTTGATAACAATCTCCCTCCATTTCATACAGTTTGTGTATAAAATGATAACGAACGTCAATATGCTTACTACGCCCATGAAAAACTGGATTCTTTGCCAAATCGATAGCAGATTTGTTGTCAATATATATTGTGACAGGACCTTGTTTCCCACCTGTTAGCTGACTATGCAAGTTACGGAGCCATACTTCTTAGCAGCCTGTAGCAGTGGCTGCCATAAATTCAGCTTCACATGAGCTTAATGCCATACACCGTTGTTTTTGCGATACCCAGAAGATTAAACTCTCGTTGAAGTAAAAAGCTATGACTCCCGTACTCCTTCGATCCTCAATATTCCCTGCCAAATCACTATCAAAATATCTAGACAGAAGGTAGTTTCCTGAACCTTGCGAATATACCAACCCATAGTCAATAGTTCCCTTTACATACCGTAATATGCACTTGACTGCATTCTAATGGACCACTGTTGGATGCTCCATGTATCTACTGATAATACTAACTAAAATTGCGAGACCAGGACGGGTGTTTACGAGGTACCTCATCCCTCCCACTAAGGAATTAAACTGAGTAGGGTCCACAACTTTCCCTTGCTCATCCTTGCAGAGCAGAATGTTTGGCTCCATCGGATACTTTACTGGATTGCATCCAGCCATACCACCTCTATCGAGCAATTTCCTTGCATATACTGACTAGTTTATGCTCTGTATAACCCTTCTGTTAATTAACCTCGATGCCAAGATAATATGTCAATTTTCCAAGGTCACTCATATCGAACTCCTTATTCATTTGGAACTTGAAGTCATTGATCATTGACATGCTCGTTCAAGTTATCAGTAAGTCATCGACGTATACACCAACAATCAGAGAACCAGCTACCTCCCTTTTGGTGTAAACGGCGTGCTCATTAGGACATTTAACAAAACCCAAGTACTCCAGAAATTTTTTTAATTTTGTATACCAAGCCCGAGGGGCCTAACGTAGCCCATACAACGCTTTGATTAATTTATAGACCAGGTGCTCTTGATTCTCTTTGAAAAACCCTTCTAGTTGACATACATACACTGTTTCCAGCAAATCACCATTAAGGAATGTTATTTTAATGTCTAAGTGATGGACTTCCCACCCATTTTTAGCTGCAAGCGCCAATAACAATCTTACTGTCTCCAAACGCATTACCGGAGCGAATAGCTCTTCAAAATCAATCCCCTACTTCTGGACATAACCGTTGGCGACCAACCTAGTATTTTGCTTGACTTACCTGACCACTGGAATCACGCTTTAACTTGTATACACATTTTAATCCTATCGCTTTATGATCTACTGGTAATTCTACAAGTTTCCAGGTATTGTTTTTTCGATAGCGTCAATCTCCATTTTCATAGCTTCCTTCCATGCTTTCTCTATTGTTGCTTCTCTATAATTAGTTGGTTCTTCCACACCCAATAACATCAATTCATCTGCAAGTCCAGTCTCCTCAGTTTCATCATACACTGCGCTTAATGAGTAAAATTGCCAGGGCTCAGTTTCATCACTTGTATCTCTTGGTGATATCGTATTTGACTGAAACTCATTCGATATTGTAGAATCTGTGTGGTACCCATCCATGTTGTTCCGTACTGTCAATTCTTGGTGTAAATGGATCCTCTCCATTTTTTATCTCTCTTTCTTCAGTACTCTGAGTTCCGAGAACAATAAATGGTCCTCAGTCGATCTTGTGCCTCCTTTTGAGCATCCCATGACTAGCCGTTTCCCTCTTCAAAGATTACATCCCTACTGATATGAACAGTGTAAGTATACGGGGCGTAGAGTCGATACGCCTTAGATCCTGGTTCTTTTCCAAGGTGTATCATTGCTTTGCTGCGATTATCAAGTTTTGTGATGTAGTGCACTAGGTATTTTCATATGTGCTACACAACCAAAAACCCGTATGTGCCCAAGGTTTGGTTTCTTTTCAGTCCACACTTCGTAAGGAGTCTTTCCGGATAGAGCTCGTGTTGGCAATCGGTTGATTATATAAACAGCATGTCGAGCAGCTTCACCCTATAGTTTTGATGGCATCTGTCGTTCTTTAAGAGACACCTTATCATTGCCACGATTGTCCTGTTCTGACGCTCGACTACCTCGTTCTGCTGTGGGGAGTACGGAGCAGTGTAATGTCGAGAGATGCCCGAGTTATTGCAGTATGAATTGAATTTTTTTGAACAAAATTCCCCTCCCCGATCAGTTCTCAAGACCTGTATTTTTGTTTTCGAGTTCTTTTCAACTTGAACTCGAAATTTAATAAATGCATCCAACACTTCATCTTTGCTGGTCAACATGAATATCCACATAATTTGACTAAAATCATCTACCAAGAGATGAAAATACCTGTTTTCGGCTGGTGTGGCAGGTGTTATAGGACCACATAGGTCCCCATGCATCAATTCCAAAGCATATTTCACGTGAAAATCTGTCTGATTTGGAAATGATTTTCTTGTTTGTTTAGCCAGCAAACACCCAGTATACACTCCTTTAGGTTCGACTATCTGTGGAAAACTATATGCCATCTTATTTGCAGACATCAGCCTCATCGCTTGGAAGTTTATATGCCCAAGACGTGCATTCCATAACCATGTTATTTCTTCGTTTTTTGTCATTAAACACTTTGATTTTCCTGTTTCAAGAATAATCTTATAGAGCCTATTTGTAGATCTCCTGATTTTCATGAGTAGCCTTTGTTGCGCATCATTAAACCCATAGGTGGTCACCCTTTAACACAATTTTATTATCCATTCTGTGACAATTGCCCAATACTTATGATATTATTACAGAGAGTGGGGATGTAATATACCTCTCGAAAGACCAGCTCCTCCCCATTCTTACATTTGAATATTATTGAAAATTTCCCTTTGATGTCCACTGTTGATTCATCGCCAAACCTGACTTGCCCCGTTATATTTTCATCCAATTTCAGAAATTTTGAGTGCTGGCCTGTCATATGGTTGCTAGCTCCATTGTCCAAATACCAAACATTTGATTCGACCTTCTTACATTCACTCTAATTCAGTCTTGGTACTACATCTCCCTCATTTAGAAGCAACTGAGGTCTTTCCTTATTTTCACATTCTAACCTACGCAGTGTAGGCTCGTCAGTCATGAGTTTGTGTTAGGTTTGCTTCTGGTCCTTGTTCCTTATCACGTCGTGATTTACGGCACTCCGCAGCATAGTGACCAAGTATATTGCAGTTTAAACTTCGTACTTTATTTCTTTCTCGTCCTCCACGTCCTCCTTCCCTTGGATTATACGAGCTACTTCCTCTATTTCTCTGACCTTGAGACACGTCTGTCCCTATTTTCTTCGGATCTCATTGCCCATTCCTCCTTAGTAAGTATTAGCTCACCCTCATTGTTCTCCCATTTCAACCACTCATCTTCAGTTAACAGGAGTTTTCCACCACTAGCCTCAGTTTGTCCCCGTAACCTCTCTTCATGAGCCTTTAAAGACCCAATTGTCTCATCCACAGTCATTTTTTCTATGTCACCAAATTGTTCAATCACCGATGTAATTTGTAGAAACTTTGAAGGGACAGCTCATAAATGTTTCTTCAACACATAATCTCCTTTTGTTGTCTCACCCAAGGTATGGATATTAGTAACTAGGCCATTTAACCTCATAAAGAAATCATCTATCAGTTCCGTGTCCTTCATAGTCAAGGACTCAAAGCCAGCCTTGAGCGTCTAAATTCGTGCCTTTTTAACTCGGTCTGCTCCCTGACATAATATTTTCAGCGTATCCTATGCTTCTTTGGCCAGTTTGCTTGTCTACAATTGTGAGTAACATGTCCTCTGGAATACTCTGATAAATTGCAGCTAGTGTCATTTTGTCTATCTTCTCCTCTATCGTGGCCCTTAGCACCTTTAGGCTCCACTGCACTCCATACCCCATGAGCTTGCATAAAAACTATCATCTTTAACGACCATGCTGTGTAATTACTTCTTGTTAGCATCGGGTAATTCAGACCTACTGCATTCTCCTTACTTTTAGTTGTCTCCATCGTATTCACTTTTGCCATACACTAAACGTAGCTCTGATACCATATATATTGTGTGTGTTAAGAACATCAGCCTAAAACCATCATTAGGAAGCCTCAAAACATTTGCAGGTTTTTTAAATAAAACTTGAAATTTTCACTTTAAGAATATCAAAGTGATTTTGATAATTTTCAATACTTTGTCATTAAATCTTTGGTAATTGAGAAAACGAGGCTTCAATGACAATTTCAATCTCATCAAGAATGAGAACTAGTAAAAAGTGTCAACACTAATATTGTAGGCACACAATATGATACAATAATAAAAATCTGAATCATTAGTCTTATATGAATGCTCTCAATCTATATATCAAAAAGTTAGTACTAAATAAATAATTAATGTTGATGGGAATCATAAGACAGTATGATGCTGTAATATATGCGAATTTTGAATATTTTAAATAAAAATAAAAAATAAAATAATAATAATAAAAATGATAATAATAATAATAAAGAATTTGATTTAAATTAGAATTAGAATTATAAAAGATTTTGTAATCGAGTAAGTAGTAATTATATTAAAAAAAGGGAGTAGTTATAAAACCTATATATAGTTGACATGACCCTTAATTAAACTAAATTTACGTTTTATTAAAACCCTAAAACGAAGTGGAGAGCGATAGAGCCGGAGAACCGAAAAGGAAAAGAAGCAGGTAAAATAAAGGGGTTAATTCGCTTTTAGCTTTCAAGCTCTTAAAAGATCAGGTAACCATATTCATAAATTAGTTCAATTATTGCCAATAAAATCTCAAGCTATTACTTGTCATCAATTATGTGATTCGTTTTTATACCTAAATAGAGATTCCAAGACTATAATATTATTTTCAATGCTAGTTGGTGTCCCGATTAGTTAAACTTTAATGTCTACATGTAACTTCATATATTAAAAGAGATGAGATCTTAATTCTTAATATTTAAATAAATTAGGCATGACATGTTAATATTTAATTAACCAATTTGTGGCAGGGTTGTTTATGTATAGTCCAAAATAATATATTATATATTTTGAAGTGAATGAACTCTGCTTAATTATTAAGTCTATTAGAAACAATAATATTGGTTTTAATATTAAAGTTAAGGTAGTTATAAAAGAAAGTCCGGAGCTTCGAAGCAATTTCTACAGGTGAGTGGTTCAGGCCAGTGTTAACTAAGTTACAAATAATTAATATTTTGGTAGGAGGGATGAGTTTAATTATTGAATGTAGTAAGAATGCACATTAACGAAACTATATTTTGTGGTTTAGATTAAGAGCCCACAAATTAGCGGATAAGTTGAGGATATCGTTAGCAAATTTAGTTACAGGTTTTGAGGTACGGATTGTGTCCCATTTTTATTCAGTACTCTTCTTCTTAGAAATTAAATATCTCTGATTTGTTGAATTTCATATTTATTCGCTCCGTCAATATTGTTTGGTTATTTTGACTCCCAAAATTTGTTTTAAAATTATTTATGACACCGTCTGCTTTGAAATCTGAATTATTTATCTCATGTGATTTTTAAATTTTGCGAGAATATATTTTTTTTAATTTGAATACTTAGCATGATATATGGTATACCGAGTTAACCAGTTGTAGGGTTACTACAACCATGTCATTATGACACCAATGACATGACACTTCCGTGAGAGTGTCGATTGGTCATGACGTATCCTTCTGTTAGCTCTTGGGAGGAGCTTTTGCATAGTTTGATATTTGTTCAGGATACGTGGGGGCACCCAGAGTTTGATTTGTGATTTGATTTATGGTGACGTTGTATATATCGTACACGTTATTCATTCTGTTACACGCACTAGGTACCCTATGATGTGTGTATCTTTTCTGATCTCGATATAAAATATCCTAAGCCCTCGGTATTTCAGCCTTACTTATTTTTAAAATTTTTGATTTATTATAAATTACAGATTATTTATTTCCGATCCCTTGTTTTATAAATTGTATTCCAAATCCGTACTGGGCGTTCGGCTTATGCGGAATTCTTTTTCTGGCAGGTGCTTAGGGGGGTCTGGGACTGTGTGATGGAGAGTTACCCCATTTATCGATTAGGATTTCAAATTTTATTATTATCTAGACTTAGTTATTTAAATAGAGATTTCTACATTTATATTATTGGTTTAGAAAGTTTGGAGATTTATTATTATTTTGGAGATTTTAGACTGTTTAATCCTGTTTAGAAATATATTAGTACTCTGTTTGCAGGTTTATGGATTTTAAGTAATATCTCCTTTTATTATTAATAAGGGGGTGCTACAACTGCCACCCATGATAAGTCCAATAGCAACAGTGCATCATGCTTCAATGAAAAGTGTGTCGTAGTATATTCACTCGCTACGTCGCTCCCATAGATGTTTAATGCTAACCAACTCATCTTAAAATACTTTAATAAAAGAGTCCAATCAATCGATATCCTTAATAATTCAATTATCCCCATTTGACATGGTCACCAATAATCTCAAAATAAATTCTGAATTTACTATAGTGAGAACATTTGCATAATTTAAAATCTAACATATGGATATGTAAAAATATCTAACTATTCAGAATATAGAATAGTGAAAGAGCTCCTGCAAAATCAGAACATAACACATTAATATGTATAATATTTAGCTATTTTAAAAGTAAAATGAGGGAGGAATGCTTGCATGTGTTCCTTAGAAACTAAACACTTTATCTGATTTTGACGTCTCACAACGTCACCATCTTCTATCCGCCGTAAATTTATGATCTAAAGCTGATGGGATTTGTATAAGTTTATTAAATAACAATATTTACTTTACTATTCATCCATATGTCTTGTTCTGATAATTAAAACATACAATTTAATCATCAAAATGATGATTATTTGAAGAACTTCTTATCTAAAACTACATCATCTACCGATACGATAATGTGTAGATAATAAAAAAATTATAGACAGTAACATGGAACCACGTAGTAATTCATACAGAAGATAGGTACATACTTCACCTATCACATAACTTTATTCGTCAAATGGTTCAGTTTGATATGTTTAAAACTGAAATCCATTCCATAGTAATATCTGACTCATAATATTTTTTAAAATAAACCACCTTTCCATACAAAATAATATAGGTTGAATGTATTTTTAGTGAAAACTTCATCTTTTCCTCAATCCTTCTAGTTTGTGCTTTTATCTCATTAGTTAAAGAAATTTTGAACATTCTGTTTTCTTCAACTTAGAAGGCAACACAAGAAATAGTGGGGAAGATATTTTTTTGGTCATTGTACTTATTAAATAATTTGGCATGGTATTTAATTGATATGATTTAGAGTGGGTAATCAAAATCCAATGCCACAATGAAATCAACTACATTTTTTTAAGTTTTCAATCTAATCATTTAATTAATTTAATATATATAATCTTGATGCCATATTATGACCTCATACGTGTGTGTAGGGAGATAGAACTCTAATGAATATTTGAATTTATTTCAACCTAATATTATCTAGAAAGTTAAAACCTAAATGAATAATATATTTAAATTTATATAAACATCTAATCTAATCTAACATACATACATATAACCATAATGTTTATTCACAAACTTTCTAATAAACATACCTACATTTATATAAATTTAAATACTAACTTTGTAAAGGACAGACCTACCAGTACTTATAATAATTATATATTTTAACACCAACATTTAACATCTATGGTTAAGAATATACTATACAATGTGCCAATTTAATACATCACATTAAATCAACAATTGTTTTAACACTTTTTGAAAAAAAATATTTAATCAAACTAAATATCATATTATTTGGGTGCCAATTTTGTTTTTCTTAATTAGTACAACCTAACTATCTATAAAATATAAACTACTTAACAAATAAAACTTTATACATTATTTTGACTAAACAAACATTAATTTTTACCTATAAATAGTCAGTATGAATTTTAATAGAGCACCATAATTTTCCAAAGAATACATGCTTTCTGTGACCTATACAATTGATAATTAAACTACTTAACTATTTTATTTTTTCTACCTCAAAAAATTTACATAACTAAATATAAATATTTTTAATTAAATCAATTAACAATTGGTATGAACTCTTACATGAAACAAAGAGATATAGATTCAATTTCACATTAAAATAGGCCAATTATTATCATTTATCATTTATATTTATTATTTTATTCTCAACTATATGACCGAAAAATTATAAATTATAAATTAATATTTAAACACCAAAGATAAAGGACAAGAAATAAATATATACTTATTTTTCTTATTATATTTTCAAAGTTATTATTTCCTAATGTTTATACACTTAACACACAAGTACACAAACAACTATTTTTAAAATAATAGTTTTGTGACACTCATAAGCCCACCCTTTGCTGATTGAGGTAATCACAGTACCATTATTGGCACACCTATATTAACATTACAGACCATAATATAATAATATAAACTAATAATGTTCGCTGGAGGCCACTCTACATATGTAAGGACATGGAGCCTCCACACTTAATGTTTGTTACATACATAGTACAAATACTATTATAAGTAGAAAATTATATACAAGTAGTCTTAGTACATTATTACACTTGATGATAATATAAAAAATGTATTATCTATTCTTCTTGGTTTTTAAAATTTTTACCTAATTTTTTGATAACCTAAAATTATTATACATTTATAAAGATATATTTTTCCTACCAATTTCAACCTATATTATCTCTCTATCTATATAACATTTTTTAGTTTTTAGGAAAAATCAATTCATTCTCATCATTTCATATTATGAATTTATTAATATATTTGTAACTGTTATTATGATAGGTGGTAGAGAATACTACATAGGCTACTATGAGAGAAGGAACATTGACTCATAATATTGTTCAAAACCAATGTTGTAGCTCAATATTATCATTATAATTGCCTTTTAGATAAAAAACAAATCAATATCATAATACTAATATCACCACACATATACTACAATATATTGTCTCTTACACTTTAACTTTAAGTACTAGAATGTTATCCAAGATATTAAATTTGGTGCCAACAATGCGTTAAAACTACTATAAGATTTCAAATATGCACATATTATATTGTCATGACATATTACTTTCACGTAACTATATTAAACCATATAATCTAATATATTTAATAATTTTACTACAGTAATGACTATTTATGGGATCATTAGTGCACATATGCTAGAACACTTTTTGTAAGCAACACAACCTAAAAACAGATACCGCTAATAAAAAAAATACTTACAATTAAATATTTTACCAACACCATTTAACATATAGGTTTAAATATTTATTTTACAACCAGACACTTATGCTAATTTTATATATAATATAAAATTCAATAATTATTTTAACAATTTTAGAGGAAAAAATTTAGGCAAACTAAACATGATATTATTTTGGTGTGAATATATATATATATACATATAATTAAGTTCTATGGAGACACCATTAAGTTGGGGACGTAGATACTGTTATGGATACAAAATATAGGTTATTATTTGCTGTATTTAATGCTAAGGTTCAGGAGCTCAAGCCCTTTAATGGCCTGCTCTCGTGTTTCGTAGCTTAATTCTGCCTTTACGAGATGCCTACGTATCTCTGTGAATTAGAGAATCAAGCCAAAAAATGTAGTTCTGATTTATGGGGTGAGACCCCTTATATAGATGTTGGTGGTCCTTGAATTGGACTTGGTATAGGAGACTTGGTATCCAAGTCTCAGAATTAGAATGGACTTTGGAGTCCTAAATAGTAGGAACTGATTCTCTATCCTTCTAGGTTCCTTTGAGGCTAATCTGCAAGGATTCATGTCCTTATCGGGACTCTTCTCAATAGCTGATTTTTCTCTTATTAATTAATTACGAAATTAATCAATATTCAGGGTTTTTGGGACTTCTTTGTTCCATCATGCATGATCTGGTCCATCAGGCCTGATCAATGTGTTAACCTTTTTGGTCTGAATGTCATACATCTTCTTAGCAGCCCAAATCATTTATAATTACTGTAATACTTAATTACACAATCAGGATTTATTTATCCTATCATTTGCCCCTCCAACTTTTGGGAAACCATATAAGATTTCGCAAAAATTAAGTTCGTTCATTCCCTTTCAGGGTATCATTTTGCGTAAAGTGTGGAGCGACTTACACGCTTACAACGATTTGCCTTGTTTGTAGCTTCAGGGTTGTTTAAAAACTCCCCCCCTTTTTATTTTCTCACCTTCTCCCTATTTTTAGGAATTTTCTGGTATTTTTTCAGGAATTTTTCCCTTTTTTTCCGGGATTTTTCCAAATTTTCTGCAATTTTCCAAAAATATTTTCAAATTTCCCGCCCTTTTTGACCAGGATCCAGTGGGCCAGCTTTATAATCCTGGTCGAAGGACTTCGACTAGGATCCACGACCTGAATTTTGACCAGGATCCTAGTCGAACCTTCGACCTGGATTGTGGTCGAAATCTAGTGTCTTCCTTTGCTTCCTGGTCTTTTCGGTTTCGACTAGGATCCACTGACCTGGGTTTCGACCAGGATCCTAGTCGAAACTTCGACCTGGATCTTAGTCGAGACTTCTGTTTTTGTTTACTTCCTGGTGGTCAGATTTCGACTAGGACTTCATGACCTCGGTTTCAACCAGGATCCTAGTCGATTTTTTCGACCTGGATTTAAGTCTAGGTTTCTGTGACCCGTTCTTGAAAACTATTATGCTTGATTCGACCTCGATCCTGGTCTGCGTTTCGACCTCAATCCAGTTAATAATACCTGTTATTTTCGGGTGTCTGTTCGAAAGAATTTGAGCAGAATTCACGACTTGAATTTCGACCTCAATCCTAGGTCTTTTATACACGTTATTTTCGGGTGTCTGTTCGAAAGATTTCGAGCAGAATTCACGACTTCAAATTCGACCTCAATCCTGGTCTTTTTGGGTTTCCTTTTATCCAATTTGGATTGGGCCTTATCTTTTTTAAGGCTTTGATTTGGGCCTTCTATTTTTCCAAATCCTAATTGGATTTGGGCCTTCTCTTTTCCAAATCTTAATTGGATTTGAATATTCTGGAATGTTCCATTTTCTGGGCTTTTTCTTTGGGCCTTTAAGCTTACTGGGCTTTTTGTCCCTTCAACTTCACTTTTCCTCCTATATAAAGGAGTGAGTAGAGTCACTGCTCCTCACTTTCTCATTTCTAAATTCTCCTTATTTCTTCTTCTATTAAGATTCTCATAGCAATAACAGTAAGTCGGAGTATCGTAAACCCCAAAGCCTTTTTTCAAGAGCATTATTTTAGGTAAAACCTCTCTCTTTACTTCATGTGCTTATTTTTGGATAGTTTGCATTTTTTAAAGTTGTCTCTTTATGTGACCTTTTTTCAGATGGCTGATAAGAAAATGACTCGTTTGGCCAAGATGAATATGGCCAGAAAGTCCAATGAATTCCCTATTCGATCAAGGTACACTTCCTTGATCGATATGATCAACACCCGAGGGGACGAGTACCCGTCTGATGCGCATCTAGATGCGGACGACCATATTAGTGCCTTACGGGATCCAAAGGAGCTGGAAAAGTTGAGTAGTTGTTCAGAATCAAGGATTCTTTCAAACTGGTTCTTGCAGGTCCGGCCGACAGGGCCTGTCAGTGGAGGAAGGACGCATTATGCGTCTACAGGGATACTCTAAGGGCAGGTATCAGACTCCCCTTTCACCCGTTTATCCATGTTCTTCTAGCTGATATGGGCATCAGCCCTTGCCAACTCCTTCCTAACTCTTGGAGGCTGATTCTGTACTATCTGTCGTAATGCGCCAAGCACAATGTCCCTAATTCTATTCCTATTTTAAGAAAGATTTTTCAGTTCAAGAACAGCCCTGACAAGAATCCGGGTTGGGTTTCTTTAAACCAGCGCCCAACTATTTCCCACATAGTGAACGGGAACTCCATCCCTGACAACAATTTGGGGTGAAAGAAAGATTTATTGTTCGTCGTTTGGGAGGGTGGCGATTGGGGCACCCTATTTCGCTCGTCTTTTGGGCTAGCCGTAGATGGGAGCCCAAACTGATATAATTTTGTCTGAGGAGGAGACCAGAGCTTTCAACCTCCTGACGCAAGATAATGGGACTTCCCATTCTTGGGATCTTATCAGGGAGACCATTCTTGTAGAATGCGGCCTTTCTCCCATCCCTAAGAAGAGTACGCATTCCTTCCTTATCTAGTTCTTTTTATTTCCTTCATTTTTTATTTTGCTAATTCCTCAACTTACTTATCTCATTTGTTGTAGTGGCTGAGAAAATTGAGGAGGCTATGAAGCCTAAAGACCTGGAGACGACCAGGATGAAGCGTGCTGTAAAGGTCTTTAAAGACCCGCGCTTTGGGGATCGCTTCCCGGAGTTCCTACTCCAAGCAATGGAACCAGGCGAAGAAGGCTCCAGCCAAGTTTTACGCACCAAGCAAAAACCAGGGTCTTACTTTCAACCTGCTTGGGGAATCCGGGGCAGGGATTCGATTGTCGGCAGCACAACGCTTGCCAAGGAAGGGTCTAAGCATTCCATCTCCCCGATTGACTATCAAGACTCCGTCCTTCAACAGGACTTGGAGGGGAACGAGCTTTTCGGATCTCAGGCTTTGGCGACGGTACGTCTTTTTCCTTAGCCGTTCATAGTTGCCTTTTTTATTTTTCCCGTCTCTTACTTTTGCTGTGTTTCTTGTAGGCGAACGCCCATTTTCAAAGGGCGATTCACCAAACCAAGGCTTGGAAGGTTGGCCTGGAGGATGCGAACAAGAAGCTGGAGGAGGCCAACCAAAGAATAGAGGCCCTTGAAGCCCAACTTGCCTCTTCTACTTCTGACCTGGAAAAGGCCCGGGCCAAAAATATTATCCTCAAGGCCCAAAAGGATAAAGCCTTTGACGGCTGGATGGACACTCAGGAGTTCAAGGACTTAATGGTAGAGCACGATGCCCTCCTTTTTCCAGTTAGCTATTAGGAAGGTTGGGATGCCGCTGTGGAGGCCATTCAGGATGAATTTCCAGAAGTCCTCGAACAATCCTCCTTCCCTTGCGCTGTGCAAGTTCCAGCACTTGGGGGTGTTACAGGCAAGCTTGCTGATTTGATCAAAGACGGCCCATCGGTGTGTCAAGGCCAAGGCCAAAAGAGGAAGGAGCTCGAGTCCAGCTCTGAAGAGGAGTAAACTTCTTCTGAGGAGGAGCCTAAGCCCGTTATAAAGAAGGCCAGGGTAGAAGAGCCTCCAAAGGCAGTGCCTCCTACACCAGCGTCTCCTGCAGCATCCAAAGCATCCGAAGGTAGTTCCGAGGGAACCTCTGTGGAGACTTCCGAGGGGACGACTGCGACATCCGAGGAGACTTTGGATAGCGGTTTCGAAGAATCCCAGCGTTCCAAGGCCTAATTTTTTTTATGTATTTCTTCTTTATTAGACAATATTTGACCTTTGTAATTGACTTTAATCATTTTCAGTCGTATTTTGCCCAAGTATCGTCGTATTTTTCTTTTGATTTTTCAAACTCCAGTTTATAACTTAGTTTTATCTTTCACAATGCAATCAATCTAGTACGGTAAGATTGAGTCGAAGTTTTTATATTATAACTTGGTATTCTGGATACCTTACATGAAATGGGTTCAACCCTGATAATATCTAAACATATTTTCTATATAGAAAAATCCTAAGCAAGCAAAGCTTCAAGGTGCTTTTAAACCTACACCCTAAGAATCATACTTTAAATATTTTAAACATAGTAAACCTTCAGGTTTTGTGCATGCCAAGTTCTCGGGACTTCAAAACCATCCGTAGTCTCCAGCTTGTAGGTTCCTCTACCCTGAACGCTCTTGACTTTGTACGGTCCTTTCCAATTTGGGGCAAGTTTCCCTTTCTGTCCTACACCAGAAGCTTCCACTTTCCTCAAAACTAAGTCACCTTGTTTGAAGAACCTTTCTTTAACCCTTAGGTTGTAGTAGAACGAAGATTTTTCTGATATTCCACTATCTTCGCATGTGCCTCATCTCGTACTTCATCAATTAGATCCAGGGCTAACCTTTTCTCCTTCTTCATTTTCCTCAGCATTGAAAGCTTGAATCCTGGGGGAGGAATGTGATATTTCTGCATTAACAACTGCTTCTGCACCATATGCTAACATGAAGGGAGTTGCTCTAGTCGTGACTCTACATGTAGTCCTATAGGCCCATAGTATGGGGAGTATTTCATCCACCCTATTATTCCTTGACTTCTCGATCCTCTTCTTTAATCCATCCAGCCATCATTTCTTATGAGCCATCATTTCTGGCCAATAGAAGCCTAAACGGGTTATCTTATGAGCCAAGGCCCTGCCCCAAGTGTTGCCCGCATATGCCTTCATGTACTTCTTCAAGAGCCAAGCGAACCTCATCAGGCCTGAGACATCTTAAGTAGGGAACCACGAAAGATCTTTTATACAGAATTCCATCTATCAAAGAGTATCTCAATGCTCGAACAGCCAATTTTCGTGCTTCAGTAGCATCGTTTGGTAACCATCCAATTTTAATGTGAGCCTTAATGGGATCAATCCATGACGTCCCCAGGCCTATAGGAGCCACAAGCTTAACATCAATGCTCCATGTTTTCAAAATGCGATAGTATACACTTCCAGAACTTTCTTCCATCTCAGATGAAGCAAATTTTCACAACGCATCTGCCTTAGCATTTTCCTCCCTTGGAATGTGCTCAACAAGGCATTCATCAAACTGGGTCATCACGGTCCTTACTAGGCCGACATACTTAGCCATCGTCTCATCCCTTGCCTCAAACTCTCCCTTCACCTGGGATATGACCAACTTCGAGTCTCCACAGACTTTTAAGTTCTTGACTCTAAGTGTCCCTGCTAAGCCAAGACCAGCTATCAGAGCTTCATATTCTGCCTCATTATTTGTGGTCGTGAAGTCTAGCTTTATGGTATACTCAATTAAGAACCCATCAGGGCTTTGTAAAACCAAACCTACTCCACTAGGCCTTTCATTATCGTTCGTGGCTTATACTTGAGATCAAACTCTCCCAGCTCTATTGCCCACTTGATCAATCTCCCACTTTCTCAGGGGCTGATTCGTTAGCACCTCAATCTGATGAGCCTGAAAGTAAGGATGCAGCTTTCTCGAAGCCATTACCAAGGCTAGAGCAAATTTCTCAATAGTTGAATAATTCAACTCAGCACCATACAAAATTTTGCTGACATAGTATACGGGTTTCTGGACTTTCAGTTCCTCGTTAACCAATACAGCGCTCAAGGCACTCTCTGAAACAGCTAAGTACAAGAATAAAACTTCATTCAAAACTGGCTTGGCCAACAACGGGGCCTGTGCCATATATTTCTTCAATTCTTCGAAAGCCTTCTGGGTTTCCTCACTCCATACAAAGTCCTTAATGTTTTTTAGTGACTTGAAGAATGATAGGCACTTGTCTCCTGACTTGGAGATGAATCGTCCCAATGCACCAACCCTTCTTGTGAGCTTCTGAACATCCTTGATAGTTTTGGTGGTTCCATGTCCAGGATTGCCTTTATTTTATCGGGGTTAGCCTCGATCCCTCTCTTGGAGACCATCAATCCCAAAAATTTTCCAGATCCTACTCCTAATGCACACTTTGTAGGATTTAACATCATTTTGTGGTACCTTAGGACCTCAAAAGCTTCCCTTAAATGGGCTATATGATCAGTCTTTACTAGACTCTTGAGTAACATGTCATCAACATAAACTTCCATAGTCTTGCCAATAAGATCCTTAAAAAATTTATTTACCAATCTTTGATAGGTGGCTCCTGCATTTTTGAGACCAAACTCCATAACAAGATAACAATAAACACCAAATTTAGTGATGAATGATACCTTTGGAATGTCGTCCTTGTGCATCTTGATCTGATTGTATCCACTAAATCCATCCATGAAGCTCAGCATTTCATGCCCAGCAGTGGCATTTATCAAAGTATCGACCCTTGGTAACGGAAAATAGTTCTTAGGACAGGCATCATTTAGATCAGTGAAGTCCACACACATCCTCCATTTTCCATTAGCCTTCTTCACCATTACAGGGTTTGCTAACCACTCTGGAAATTGAATCTCCTCAATAAAACCAGCCTCCAAGAGCTTCTCCACTTCCTGTTTTATAGCTTCTTGCTTTTCTGGAGCAAAACTTCTTTTCTTTTGTTTTACCGTCTTCCGATTTGGGACCACATTCAGCTTGTGAGTAATCAGTTCCGGATTTATGCCTGGCATATCAGCTGCTGACCATGAAAAATATCACTATTTTCTTACAAAAATTTCACCAACTTCCCTCTAAGTGGCTCCTCGAACGTTGCTCCAATAAAAGTCACCTTCCCAGGATCTTCGGGAGCCAAAGGAATTGAAACCAAGTCTTCTGCTTGCTTTCCCCTTTTCTCATAATTCTCTCGGATATCCAGATCTTCAATAGGAAGAACCTGCCCCCCAACTCCATATGCCCTCAAAGAGGCCACATAACAGCTTCTAGCCATCTTTTGATCTCCTCTTTCTTCTCCAATCCCATCTCGAGTCGGAAACTTCATAACTGAATGATAAGAAGAAGGGACTTCCTTGAAGGCGTGTATCCCTGTTCTTCCCATGATAGCGTTGTAGGTCGAACTAGCCTTCACCACCACAAAGTCCAATATCTGAGTCGCTTGCCTTGGTTCCTGTCCTATGGTTGTTGGCAACTTGATTATTCCTTCTACGGGACATTCCACTCATACGAATCCATATATCGGCATGTCGGTTGGGGTCAATTGGGAGTTATTATATCGCATCCTTAAAAAGGTTTCATGGAGAAAAATATCCACTGAAGCACCACTATCTACATGGACTCTTTTTATCGGGTTGTTCCCTATAATCGGGGTTATGACCAACGGGTCGTCATGGGGAAATTTCACACCTTCCAGATCGGTATCATCAAAAGTCATTATTACTCCCTGGCCCTCTTCGGAGATTCCCCAACAATATGCATAACTTCTCGAGCATATGATTTCCTGGAGTTCTTGGATAACCCATCAGCAGTTGGTCCTCCAAAAATTGTGTTGATCACAGGTCCTCGGGGGCGAGGTCCTCTGAAGATTGTATTTATAACCGGTCCTCTAGGCTAGAGATTTCGCCCCTAATCTTCTTGATCTCTCCTTCGGTCTTCAAAGTTTCTTCTCGCGTTATTGCTTCTATCCCCTCCTTCTCCAGTGTATTTGTTCAATCTTCCTTTTCGAATGAGGAACTCAATTTCGTCTTTCAGTTGTCTACACTCATCGGTGTCATGACCAACATCTTTGTGAAATCTGCAATACTTGCTCTTATCTAGCTTGGCAGGATCAGCCTTCAAGGGTTTAGACCAACGAATATCTCGATCTTTTTCGATTTCCATCAAGATCTGGCTTCTGGGAGCATTCAGCTTAGCGTATTCGATGAACTTTTGCCCAGGTCCTCCCTTCTTGGGGTTTGAATCAGAGTTTTGCTCGGTTCTAGGATACTTTTCCTTCGCGATATACTCCAGATCAGTTTTTTGCTTCTTGCCTCCAGTGGGCTCATTACTTACTACGGTCTTCCTCATGTTTTCTTCAACCTTGATATACTTCCCTGCCCTATCCTGGAGCTGCAACATGCTTTCAGGGGGACGTTTGGCCAAGGACATCTTAAAAAACTCATCCCTAGTTCCTTATTGCAGTGCTATCATGGCTACCTTATCATCAAGGTCTGGGATTTTTAAAGCCTCTTTTGTGAAACGATTCAGGTAATCTATCAAGGATTCCTTTGTTCCCTACACAATGCTCATAAGGGATGCTGAACTTTTCTCATAAACTCTCCCACTGATGAATTGCTTAATAAAACCCTGACTTAATTCTCTGAACGACCCAATAAAGTTTGGGGGAAAACGACTATACCACCTTTGAGCCATACCCGACAGGGTTTGAGGAAAAGCCCGACACTTAATAGCATCATTCACGGGCTGCAACAGCAGTGCATTAGAGAATGTTCTAACATGATTAGCGGGATCTCCCGTGCCGTCATAATCTTTTATAGTTGACATCTTGAACTTCCTTGACATATGGGCATTCATTATATCTTCAGTGAAGGGTGGAGTAGGATCATCAGGATCTCCAAGGGGAAGAAGATTTCTTGGATCAGCCCTTGGGACAATAGCCCTTCTCTGCACTGGACCATCCAGGTCTATGATGGGAGGAGGATTTTCCCCCCTAGGAGGTACTGGGGGTCTAGTGGTCTGGTGCGCCTCCAGGTCGCGCCTCAGCCTTTGAATCTTAGCCTCGTGAGCCCTGATTCTTTCCTGCACTTCTTGGGGATTCGTCCCTTGGGTGCTTTGAGGGCGTTGGCTACCATCAGCCATCGGCTCTTTGCCAGCATGTCTCCTTCTTGGTGCTACTTCATCATCCGAAGATTCTGAGTCTCTCTCAGTGTAAGGACCAGAAAATTCCTGATCCTCAGGGATAGGAGCCAAACCTCGTATGTATGGGGGCTAACGCCCTCACGCTTCACTACGTCCAGCTTGTCCACTTCCTCCAACCTCGGGGTAAAGGGGATTCCCATAAGGGGGTTAGTAGTAACAACAGTTGAATATTCGTACCCGACAGGTCGAGAATTCACAGGTGCATGTACTTGTTAAACTTGAGGATTCGTACCTTGAGTAGCCGAGGGATCGTCCCTTGTGGCTGAGGTTCAGTTGCCCCTATCTGGCCTTCTCCTTACGTGGTTGCATAGGTTGAGTGAAGAGGCACCTCCACAGTTGAAGAAATCATTTGGGTTATCCCCGTTGGTGTTCCTCCTCCAAGGGCTCTAACTGTTCTCCGTGTTCTTGCCATGGTTATTATTGTGCTTTCCCACAGACGGCATAAAATTTTATGGATAAAAAACTTAGGTTATTATTTGCTGTATTTTATGCTAAGGTTCGGGAGCTCAAGGCCTTTAATGGTTGCTCTTGTGCTTCGTAGCTTAATTCTGCCTTTACAAAATGCCTACGTATCTCTGTGAATTAGATAATCAAGCCAAAAAACGTAGTTCTGATTTGTGGGGTGAGACCCCTTATATAGATATTGGCGGTCCTTGAATTGGACTTGGTATAGGAGACTTGGTAGCCAAGTCTCAGAATTAGAATGGACTTTGGAGTCCTAAAAAGTAGGAAACTGATTCCTTATCCTTCTAAAGTCCCTTTGAGGCTAATCTGCAAGGATTCATGTCCTTATCGGGACTCTTCTCAATAGCTGATTTTTTCCTTATTAATTAATTTCGAAATTAATCAATATTCAGGGTTTTTGGGCCTTCTTTGTTCCATCAGGCCTGATCTGGTCCATCAGGCCTGATCAATGTGTTAACCTTTTTGGTCTGAATGTCAAACATCTTCTTAGCAGCCCAAATCATTTATAATTACTGTAATACTTAATTACACAATCAGGATTTATTTATCCCTATCAGATACCATTCATCTTTATTGTTTATCCATTTTTCTTATGGAGGTTAAATTACAAAAAAAGAATCAATTATTATTTTAAATTAATAATACTTAAAAAAATTACACCGCCATGTATCACATAAGCTAGACATGGTTAATCCACTTTAGCACTAGAAATAACCTTAGTTAGTTTGGTTTATTCAATTTGAACTAAAATTTCAGAATTTAGCAAAGTTAGTTGGTTTATTTGGCCAATAAAAAGTTTAAAAGGTTAATATGTAAAAAAGTAACAAGTTTATTGGGTTTTTTTCCTAATAACTCTTTTCTTTTCTAAGGAGACTGGACCAATAAACCTTAATATAGCATAACTTTTTCATCTTATCATTTATTCGGTTTAATTTTTCTCATCTTTAGTGCAGGTTAATTAAAATTGTTGGTAATATTCAAAGGAGCATAACAATTATATCACAATGTAATATGCAAAGTTATAATAAAAATCAAATAGCTAAAATTTAATACAAGATAACTAAGTAGGGTTATTTATATATTATATTTATTCAAAAGTTTTTATTTTTAATGTTATTATTAATAAAATTTATTTTGTTTAATTTTAATTAGAAGAGAATTTGAATTATATGTGAAAGGGTTGTATATGTGAAAGGGTTGAATACTAGGCAATTAATAATCAAAATTATTTAAAATTATTTTTATTTTTTTAATAGTAAATTTAGTTTGGTGTAATAAAATTATGAATCACTTTTTCCTTTTTTATATTCAATTTTGATATATATATCAAAAATAACAAATTCAATTTATGGGTAAAACTTTTTTATCATGTACCCTACATCAAACATATTAATAAATTGCCCAATAATTTATTAGTTTGTGTTCTGCAGTTCATAAGTTCATATAGAGGATACTAGTACATATGCAAGATAATGCATTTTATTTACGAGATAATTCATGTAAGTTTTTATGCTAAAAAATTTGTACTTATGAATTTATTAAATAAGTTTTATGCCACACTCTATTATATGACATACTTAATAATATATAATTTAATGATGTTATACTCTATGTCTAAATGTTGTTCTTATAAATATAAATTTTATGTTTTGCATGTTAGTTATATTTAAAATTTATTTAAAAGTACTATATTTTAAAATTAAAAATTTAATGTCCGTAGCCCCTTCATGTACATGCCCCTGGACAACACATCTTTTTTAATCTAATGGTGAGTACCAATTATTACCGTGACCACAAGAACCCAACTCATATATATATATATATATATATATATATATCCAGTGCATGCAATTATCCAGCAGTCCTTCCTTCTCTTTCTTCAACGTGAATTTTCTTCCAACCTTCATCTTGGTCCCTTTATTCACTCACTCTATACACGCTCTGTACTTTCTGCTTCCCCTCCTCATTACCTACATTTCAATATCCATATTTCATATCTTTTTGATTCTCCATGGGGTCCCGAAATTCTGAAAACTCCGGTAGCATGAACTCGGAGGAATTTTCTAATTTCTTTGGACACAACTATGTGGCTCCCCCTTTGTTAGCTTTTGCAGCAATTGATCATCAAGTATTCATGGCAGAAGCTGCTCGGAATAGTGAGTGGTCACCTACTATGGATCAAAGAATTTATGAAGAAACTAGATTAATCTTGGATGGTGGTTCTACCAGGAATGACTCTGGCCCTAGCAATGATAACTCCCCAAAGGGTTCCACTAAATCTTCAGCCTCTGTGGCAACTAAGAATCCAAGTACAGTTCCTACTAGCCCCCTACCTTGAAAGATTTACATGATAGTGTCTCTGTGCAGAATGGTATACTTACAGTTTATATTTTAAAAGAGACTGTGTTTGAGTCTAGTGCACGCATGGAACGTTTATCAAATAATGATGCTAATACTGAAAATAAAAATACCTGGAGTTCTATTGTAACTAAGAGCATTCCTTCTTAGGAACCCACACCTAATGATGCTGCAAAAATTACTTTTAATGAGGATGGTTCGGCAACAGTTAGACCACGTAAGGATTTTCTTGCCAATGCTCATAAAAATTGGAGTACTAGTATCATAGGGCATTTCATTGGGGGAAGTTTCGATTTTCATTTTGTGCGTGAGAAAGCTTTCAAGTATTGGAAAAATCATGGCTTGAGCAGAGTGTTTTATAGCTCCAAGGGCTATTTCACGTTCAAATTCAATTCTGAGAAGGAGAAGCAGGATGTTCTTAACCTAAATTTGGTTGTTATGGGGATCGAACTCTCTACTTACTACCTTGGATAGAAGCTAACAAATTTAAGAAAAATGTCATAGAATCAGTTCCTTGTTGGTCGAAACTGGAAGATGTTCCACATTCATATTGGTCTCGGGATGATCTTACTCATATTGCAAAGGTAGTGGGTTTTCCATTGAAATTTGATGAAACGTCTACATGATTTGAGCCCACTAAGTATGCATCTGTTCAGGTGATATTTTCCTATTCTAGCCCAAGGCCGGACTTTGTTTGGGTGCCAGTTCAAGATGAGTTTGGTGAGGAGAAATTAGTCAAGGTTAACATAGTTTACCCACAGTTACCTTACTCTTGCAGCCACTGTAAAGCATTTGGGCACTCCTTCTCGAGGTGTGCTCATAACCCTAATATTATCAAACCGAATCCTAGACCAAGACATGGGGGAGCTACTCAGGGTGCGTCAAAATTGGCAAAGAAAAATCAGCCTTCCAATGAATTAGCCCAAGTACAACATGATGGTCCTAGTGCTACTACTAATGTAAACAGTGAAGATATTAACCCTGTGGTTTTTGGTGAATTCTTGGGCTGTGATCTGGTATTGGATGGTGATCAGACTCTTGAGGATGTTCATCAACAGGAAGGCAACACAGATAATGTTGACAACTTAGAAAAATTTGACAGGGAATCTGGCAAAGAAATTGACAGCAATGATTTGGTAAATGCTTCGACTCAGTTGGAGGAACAAACGGTGGGAACTCTTGTATTAGAATCCAGTACCAATAATGAGGGCACAATTGTTGATAATATTGCATCAAAATCACCAGGTCAAAAAAGAAGAAGAGGCCGTAGCCAGGATGCTACACGAGTGACAACTATACTTGCAGCACTCGCAGCGCCCGCAGCGCCTGCAGTATGCACAACACCTACACCTGCAGTAGTTGTTGCACCAAAAGCACACATTATCATTGAACTCAAAGCTCCAAACTCTGATTTAATCGATGAAGATGGGTTTACAAAGGTGGTAGACAGGAAAATTTCAGCACACAAAAGAGTCATGCACTGGCTGTTCAGCCCCGTAGCCTCAGATATTTGAAATGTTTTATAGGAGTTTGTTCAAAAGAGTTCCTAATTTGTAAGAGTTTGTTTTATCTTTAAACTCTATCTCCTACAAATCTGATTAAAAATGGTTTATACTCTGTCAAAATAGAAGAGACTTTTTCTGATCATTTTTCTTTATATCTCTCTTCTGTCAAACGTATACATGAACGTTGGAAATCATCCCAATGAACTTAAACGTTAGAATTGGATTATAACCGATATAAGTTGTTGAGATTATTTTGAACGTTGGTGTATGTGTATATATGAATTTTCTTGAAGTTTTTATAAGGTACTTATTGCAGCAAGAACACTCACAACTCACTGAACTTTATTGTTTCTAAAATACTCTCGGGCTCTGAATTATATATACACGTTATATCTTAGAGAGTCTATAGTTTAAGTTGTAATCTCTTTATCATTCGATTTGTATTGTTCAAATTGTATTGTGTATTTGCTGGATAGTTGGCTAAGGGAAACAAGGGTTTGGTGAACTAGTGCTAAAGAAGTTTATACTAGGGGGTAGTATAGTACTTCATGCAAATCATCTAAAGAGATATGGGATACTCTGAAATTGTATCACGAATGATCCAAGATATTAAAGAAGGTGAAATTGAGCAAACTATTGAATGAGTTCAGAAATTTCAAGCTTCGAGATGGAGAAATTACTCGAGAAAGTCAAGCTAGATTCTAGAAAAATCTGAATCCCTTAAAGTAACTTGGCAAACATATCCCTCAAGAGGAAATTAACATGAAGATACTTAGTGTCATGCTATTTATCTATGAAACAAAGGTAATAGCTTTAGAATCCACTCCAACTATAGATACTATGGATCAATTGGCTATTTTTGCAGAATTGGAACAATTTAAAAGTAAAATCAAGGAAAGCCAATCAAGTTCTATGCAAGCTCCAGTTGCTCAAATGAAGCAGTTAGCTCTTCACACTAATGGCAGCTTACTGGAATCTGAAGATGAATCAGATAAAGAAATTTCTTTAATATCCAGGAAGACCAGAAAGATGATCGAGAAGAGGAACAAGCTGAAAAGAGATAAAGGTAGATTTTCTAACAACAAGAAGGCCAACAAGGATTCTAAATATCAGACATGCTTTGAATGTGGAAATCCAAGCCATTATAAGTGGGACAGCTACAAATTGAAGTCAAAACAATAATTTGTCTTCAAGGATAAGAAGAAAGATAAAGCTTTAATGACTTGCAGTGATGATGACTCAGTTTCCAGTGAAGATTCAAGTGGAGACATGGTTAATCTTGCCCTAGTTGGACATGATGATGATTCTGTTCGAGAAAATTCATAAAGTGGCTACTAGAAAGTGATTCAGAGGAAGATCAGAGTGAGGTAAACTCTTGTAAATATAATTTATCTTCTGAAAATATTATTTTGGAACCACTAACCATGCAGGAATGTCAGAATGTATTTATGGGAGAATATCACTTTCTTAAAGCTAAAAATAGCAAGCTAAAAGAGAAAAATATTTATCACAAGACCATAATACAAGATTTGATGAGCAAAGTGGATACGTGGATTGACAAGAAGGTACCTACACAAGCTGACAGAGAGGCTGGAATCAAGGATCTTCACGTTAAAGTCAGTCATGTGGAAAATTTCAACAAAATTCTCCTTAAAAGAAATAAGACTCAATTAATGGAGATCATAGAGCTAAAGAAGTAGATTGAAGCAAGGGATGAATGTTTGGAGTTGTTTAAGCTTAGAATATCAATAATTGCAGAACCTACAAATCAAGCAGAAGAACCATCTCAACAAGCTGAAATCAAAGTCATCAAGCTGAAAAGATTGATCTCCTCACAAAGGAAGTTGAGGATCTGAAAAGGGGAATGAGATCTTTTTTTCAAGAAGAGAGTCTCAAATCAATGATGAACAACACAAATATTCCATTAGTTACAGAAGAAATTGGAATGAATGCAAACAAGAAGGAAAAATCTCTAAGATATGAAGGGAAACATGGCATACCCTATGATTATGCAACGCCTCGGAAGATATGCAACATATGTGGAAAGAAAGAGCATCTGGAAAAACATTGCAGAGTTCAGAATGGACATAAATCATACCATGGAGGAAACAAACAGAAAATAGCTTACTATGATCAGAATGGTGAACAGATACAGCTTACTATCATCAAGCTGGCAGAGATAAATCACCCAGATTTATCCAAAAATGGATAAAGAAATCTAATTTATATGTTTTATATGTTTTATCTGCTCACCATGTTGGACCCAACAAACTTTTATTACAAAAAGGTTGAGTTTTTTTATTTGTTTTGTAGATGTGTTTTGCCGCTCAAGTCAAATCAACTCAATAGATCTTGGATATCGGATGTACTAGACATATGAGTGGAGACAAATCACAATTCTTGAGTCTTCAGATGAAAAAGGGTGGAAGAGTGACTATTTGTGATAGCAAAACTCTTCAAATCCTTGGAAAAGGTAAAATATATAATAAACACATTTTAATTGATAAAGTTCAATATGTTAAAGGCCTAAAAGATAATCTACTTAGTATAAGTCAGTTATATGATGATGGTCATAAGGTTGATTTTGGTATTGAGAAGTGTATTATTATTATTGGTACTAACAAAAATCCCCTAGTTGCTAGAAGGGAAGGAAATATATATATTGCAGTTTGAGTTATAAAAACAGCTTGCTGTCTTGCTGTAATAGACACGAATCCTTATGTTTGGCATAGAAGATTGGGTCATGCTCACCTGGACTTGCTTAATAATCTTTCAAAGAAGAACCTAGTCAGAGGTTTACCCAAAATCAAGTATGTCAAGACTGAGGTGTGTTCAACATGCCAATTAGGCAAGAAAATTAGAAGTACTCACAAAGCAAAGAAGATGGTATCTACTTCTAAACCCTTAAAACTTTTGCATTTAGACTTATTTGGTTTAGAAGCTTATAAAAGTATTGGAGGTAAGCAATATGGTTTTGTAATTGTTGATGATTATTCTCGTTTTACATGGGTATTGTTTCTGCTTTTATTGAGTTTGAAAAACTAATTAAGTTACTTGATAATAAGCTCAATACAAAGCTTGTAGGTATAAGGAGTGATCGAGGTGGTGAATTCCAAAAAGACTTTATTTCTTATTGTGATGAAAGAGGAATATCACACGAATTGTCGGCTCGAAGGACTCCACCACAAAATGGTGTGATACAAAGAAAGAATAGGTCATTGCAAGAAACACTAAGGACATTGTTGTAAGAAAGCAAGCTACCTAGAAGTTTTTGGGCAGAAGGAGTCAACACAACATGCTATGTTCTCAATAGAGTATTGATAAGACCTATTTTGGACAAGACTCCATATGAATTGCTAAAGAAAAAGAGGCCTAACATTAGTTACTTCAAGTTTTTTGGCTCAAAGTGTTTTGTTCTCAAGACAATTGGCAATGATGGTAAATTTGATGCTAAATTTTATGAAACTGTTTTTCTTGGTTATTCTATGAATAGTAAAACCTATAGAGTTTATAATTTGTCTAAGCATATTGTTCAGGAATCTATAGATGTTACTTTTCAAGAAGGTAACAATGATCTTCCAAGAGACGAGGAAGATGATGCAGGTGAATAAATTTTCTTTTCAAATATAAATTTTAGTGAAGAAAATTTCTTTAAATTCAATATATATTTTTTAAGTGTAAATTTTAATAAATTTAATTCAGAAAAGAAAGATATATATTATATATATGTCATACAAATTTTAATATATTAAATTACAATATTTCAAACAATTTTTTACATGTTTTAATTATAGAAGACGTATACTTTTTTATTTTTTGATCAAAATATGTTTATTTGATTCAATTTTTTTTTAATTACAACACAATAAATTACCTTTTGTAATGAAAAAAATGTGTTCATGCCTTCAATAATTTTTATTTTTTCATCAAATCTATTTTTCAAATATTTTTAATCCCTACCATAAACGATTGAAAAATAAAAAAAAACTAAAAAGAACATTAAATAAAGAATTCAAAAAATTCAGGACATACAAATAAATTTAATCAAAGAATTCAAGAATAATATAGAACACAACATTAATAAAAATACAGAACGAAAAAATAAAATCACACTACACAAATAAATATAAAAGATACAAAATAGACACAAAACATCATTACAGTACATATATATACATAACATCTTTAGAGTTCATAGTTAAATCTTTAGAGTACATAGTTACCTAAATTTAAAGTACACAAATAAAAAATTAACTAACACTTAATAATAAAAAATTAAATAGAGTGCACATGCAAAATAGTTAGAGAAAATGTATAAATTTTAGTGGACATATAATAATACATGCTACATATATAAAATTTTGGAGTAGAAAAAGTAAATAAGATAAAAAATAGTAGACCATAATACAGAAAATATGTGTTCAATTATGATCTAATGTGTTAAAATAATTGGCGAACATAACATTAGTAAAAACATAAATAAACTTAATTATAGAACACATATACAAAAATATTGAAAAAAAATTAATAGAACACGTATAAAAAATATAGAAGAACGTATAAAAATATAGAAGAACGTATTATAATTTATACATAAAAGTTAGAGAGAACAACAAAATTAGTAAATGATGTAAAAAGTTAGGTGTAAATGACTCTGTGTAAACGTAGTTAGTGGGTCAATTATATACCTGAACCTATTAAAACTAGTTACTTTAATAATTAAGTTACCACTGAAATGACCCCTTAAAATATATATAGACAAAAGTTTAGTGAACTCTGTTTTTTATTTTGAGACTTGGAGTGCTGTTTATAGGAAGTCAGATTGGATGAAATCAACTTATCATATTATATTAGAGGTGTATAAAATAAAATCTAAAACTAATGCATTACTTTACATTCATCAAGTAGTTTATTTTTCCTTAATTGGAGACCCTTAATAATTGGAGTACTCGAGACCTACTAACCACCATTAGATTAAAAAAGATGTGCCCTCCAAATTGACACAAAGTAGTAAGGGATATTAAATTTTGAATTTTGAAGTGCAGTACTTTTAAATAAATTTTAAATATAACTAACATGCAAAACATAAAATTTATATTTATACCATCATTAAATTATATATTATTAAGTATGTCATAGAATAGAGCTGGCAAAAAACTTATTTAATAAATTCATAAACTACCAGTATTATTTGGAGACTTGGAAGTAGACCTGGTGCAATATGGATTTGGACCGGTTTTAACTCATTAAAATGGATTTGGACCGGTTTATGAACCAAAACCATATTTTAACCATATTGTATCAAATATGGTTATAATTTGGTTTGGTTTTATACCATTATGGATTAAAATTTGGATATCCATATTTTTATATAAAAATTAAAATCTCCATCAATCAATTTTTAGTTGTTTTATTTAACATTGTTTAATATATTTAATTATTTCAAAAATATATATTTCTTTATGGTTAAATATATAGTAGTAAATTTTTTTGCTGATCAACTCTACTTGGCTTTTAGTAAAGTAGGTATATGGATGTTAATGAGCTAATGATTATAAACAATAATCAGGGCTCTCTGACTAAGTTGGATCAATCTCAACATATTTACACCAGCTAATAATTACATTTGCTAACAAATTAAGGCAGTGGGAAATGAACCTGAACCTGCCAAATAAAGCCATACAACAAACAGAGCTCCGAAAGTTTGAACTTCATAGAAGCACAAGCACATGCTCTTTTATCTTATCAAGCTATAATACCAGATGACTAACCAATGTTGGATGCTGATACAATTTTGATATTGCATATTTCACACACAGTACAGAGGAATAAAAGTACCAACACTCTCTCGGTTTAAAAGCAGCACTGGGAACTGCTGCATATCTATCTGAGTATCTGATCTTGTTGTCGACCCCTTTCTGTATCTCTGTTTTCATCTTGATTCTGTGGTCAATATGATGAGCACCTTAGTAGTAGTACATATCTGGAAGATAAAAAGGCAAAACCTAAGAATATAGTGATAATTATAACATCAGTGCTTAATACCAAAAAGATAGAGACAATCTAAAAAACAATCTAAACTATTTAACAATATGCATAGTGATCAAATGAGCTGGTTGATGGTTCTAGCTAGTGTAGAAAAGTTTTTTCAATTAGGAAAAAGTAAAAGAGAGCATCATGGTTGTGACTTAAGAGTAAATAAACTACTTGAAATACAAGCAGCAACAAAACAAGATCACACACATTTCAGTAAAAGAATAGAAAAATTTGAGAAACCATATAAGCATTTTGGATGCTGCAGAAGGCTTTACAAAAATTTAAATTGTGCACACCTAGGACATAAAACATAACAGCTATAGTTTTACACCAACAGTTTGTTCTACAAAGGTTAAACTGAAAATAGAAAATATTATTCTGCCAGAGGTTCAAGAGGATGCACCCATTAATCAACAGACCCATTAATCAACAGGTGACACAGTGGCCAGTAGTGTATTCAATGGTACCAAGCAATTAAATAGCAAATCACAGGAGTTGCTACTTGTGACTATGTTTCTATCATAGAACAGAACAGTAAATAAGCATATTACCTTACAATAGCAAATGAAATAAAACATCAATTTTCCGGAGTCTGCAAACTAAGTACAAGCTTCTCAACATCGCCAATGGAATCTTCCAAATCACTTTCTTCATCCCCAAAAACTACAATAATTACATTATAATATGTATTGAAAAATAAATAATGTGTAATTGAAATTAAATAATGCAACAAATTAAAATGGTATTAACTTTACCTTTAGCCCCATATAACCAATTGCGAGTGCATAATAACGCCTCTGCATTGTCCGCTGTAATAGAACCATGATACTTGCTAATAATTTAACTTCCAATACTAAAAGAAGACTCGGAAGCAACAGTAGTTATTGGCATGCTTAAAATATCTCGTGTCATAGCAGATAAAATGGGGTATTTGCTTTTATTTGATCTCCAAAAAGAAAGTACATCAAGTTTCACTCTAGCATCCAATTTACTTTCTTCCAAGTACAAATGAAGTTGTGATTTAGTTTCATTTTGTGAGTCATTTTGACAAAAAATTGATTCAAACTCCTACAATATTAAAACAAAGTTAGCATAAGAATAAAGCACATATACAAATATATAAAATGAATACTAAGATCAAAGAAAAAGCTTACATCTATATCATCCATTTCTTCATCATGATCTTCGTTAGTAACTCTTGGACAAAAAGTGATGGATGTTGAAGAAATATTTGATATTCGATAGTAATCCAAGTAAAGCTCCTCCATCTTCTCATAGATTTGTCTAACTTTTTCAGAATAATTTGTAGGATAGATCTTTCTAAAGACATACTCCACGAACTTTAACTTGTAGCGAGGATCCAATATTACGGCAAATGACAATATCAAGCTATAATTCTTCCAATATTTCCTAAACTTTTCATTCATTTCAAATGCCGTTTGATATAAAATACTACCCTCGTCTTGTATTTCATTGCTAATAAGTGACTGCATCTTGTACACTCCATGAAAGTAAAGATTAGAAGTTGGATATTGACTTCCCGAGAATAAAACTGTGATATCATATAAAGGCTTTAAAAATTGACAAATTTTATGAACTTTGGCTCATTCTTCATCTGTTAAATAACCCACATTTTTATCTACTAATTCATACTGAGATAAGGCAACCTTGTACTGCAATGCACTCTCCAGCATAACATAAGTAGAGTTCCATATTGTTGGAACATCTTGAGAAAGTTTCTTCTTGCAATTAATTGAAAGTTGACTAACAAATTCTGCCAATTTTATCATCCTTCCTTTTGCTCCTCTAACATATTTTACCATTTCTCTAACTTTACTTACACAATCATCTACAACTTTAAGGCCACTTTGAACTATCAAATTCAAGATGTGTGCACCACAACGCACATGAAAATAATCCCTATCACAAAGTAAGACACCAATCATATTCAAATGACTTTTTAAAATCTCTACGAAAGAATTATTTGCACAAGCATTATCAAGAGTCAATGAAAACACCTTTCTCTCAATTCCCCACTCTTTAAGCAAACTAATAAATTTTTCTGCCAATAACTGTCCAGTGTGTGGTGGAGGCATAAATCTTAAATTTAAGATCCTTGACTGCAATTCCCAATTTTCATCCACAAAATGTGTAGTAATAGATAAGTACCCATCCATGGTTGATGAAGACCATAAATCAGATGTAAGACATATTCTCTGAGATAAAAACTCTAACTCTTGTTTCATTTTTCTCTTTTCAATCCTATATATATCCAAGATATCATCTTTTATAGTGTTTCTCGAAATGTCTTGTACTTTGTGATTTAAGTACCTATGCATTTCCCGAATTCCATCATACTCAACAAAATTAAAGGGCAAATTATGTTGTACTATTGATTTTCCCATTAGACTACGATAAACACTTTGCTCAAAAGGAACAATTTCAAGCTCATCACCAGGCACAAGTTCTCCATGTTTTGAAAATATATGCTTTCGCATATTTGAGGTACCATGTTCACTTATATATACTTGATCATATTTTTTACACCTAGACATTTGTATTCCATTCTCCGTAAACTTATCAAATAAATCCCAAATTATTGAGGTAGATTTCTTAAACCTTTTTGTAGGTCTACTAGTGGTCGAACTTTGTTCTTCTTCCATTATAACTTTAAATCTACATCAAACCAACAAAAAACAAAAAAAAATATAGATATGTACATTAGAATTAGACTGCCCAAATAATAACATATACATAAACATACCATGAAATATAAACAAATATTCATACGCTATCACAATTAGTACACTGTACACAATTTGACCAACACGCCTAAACATACATACATGAATCGAACATACATATACATAAATTCAACATACCCAAATATTAAAAATAACTCCGTCAAACAGAAAAAGTGAAGATGTGTGTCTGTATGTATGTTTAGGTCTTTGTAGATACATACCAGAGAATCAACTTGAGCTTGAGAATACGGTACAAAATCAGCTAAATCTTGCTCGAAGATGAAAGGTAAATCAATTAAAGTTTCTTCTAATTTAGTGTAAAAATAATTTTAAGACCCAGGTGTATAGTCGTGCAGAGAGAGGGTTAGAGTTTTGCTCGCTGAATGTCAATTGAGTCTTTAGGTCTTGGAAGTCTGTTTCTGAAAATATGGATATCACACATTTGATCCATATTTAGGCCCATATTTAGGAGAAATACGTGATTTTGAAACCAACCAAATCTAAATAAAATGTGTGATTTATTTTTGGGCCAAATTTTAAATTTTGGTTTGGTTTGGACTCAATATATGGTTTTGGGCCCATATTGCCACGTCTACATGGAAACCTATATAACTACCATTACATTTTTGTGGAGATTGTGGGGTACAAATTAGTGAGAGACATGATTAATATTACTTATAAACCTAAGTCAAAAATGTAATGTAACATGTATATAAATATTATGTTAAAAATATATTAAAAAAATAGAGTGCTAAACTTTGTAAATGTAGTAAAGTAGTTTAAATTGTAACATGATTAAAATCATACCTGAAAATGTTATTTTAAAAAATAGAGTGGAGAACATATCGTACAACTTTGTAAATATAGTGTAATACTTCAAATTATAAAATTTAGTACTTTTAATTATAAATAAAAAATATAATGGAACGTGCAAAATAAAATATTATGTGAAAAAATATATTAAAAAATAATGTGCAGAACATACTGCAAAATTTTATAAATAGAGTGTAGTACTTAACTTATAAAATGTAGTACTTTAAATCTAAATAAAAAATATAATTCAACTTGCAAAATCAAATATTATGTTAAAAATATATTAGAAAAAATATAGTGCATAACTTAGTGTAGATTGTTTTTATAAATAAAATGTAGAACTTTAAAATCTAAATAAAAAATATAAAATTTAACATAGAGAACACATATATGTGAAAAATATATTTAAAAATAGAGTTTTAATGCATAACTTAGTGTAGTAAAAATTATAATGTAATATATTTGATGTGGAGTAAATGAAAAAAAAGTATTTATATATAAATAAAAACTTAGTATTTTTAATCCTAAATAAAAAAAATATAATGCTATTTGCAAAATAAAATATTATGTGAAAAAACTATTAAAAAATATAATGCAAAACAAATCATAGAACTTTATAAATAGAGTGTAGTACTTAAAATTATAATATGTAGTACTTTTAAACCTAAATAAAAAATATTATGCAACTTGCAGAATAAAATATTATGTGAAATATTTTAAAAAATAGAGTAGGGAACATATTGTAGATTTTTTATGTGTAGGACTTTAAATTCTAAATAAAAAATATAATTTAAAATAAACAAATAATATTTGAAAATTATATTCAAAAATAGAGTTTTAATGCATAACTTAGCCTAATAAAAGTTATAGCGTAATATATTTGCTGTAGAGTAAATGATAAAAAAAGTTATTATGCATAAATAAAAAGTATTTATAGATAAAAAAATTATATTGAGTAAGAAAAATAAACTACTTGATGTATGTAAAGTAATACAGTTAGTTTTAGGTTTTATTATATACACCTGTAATGTAATATGAGTGTCCATTTTATCCAATCTAACGCCTATAAACAGGACTCCAAGTCTCCAAATAACACACGGACTCAACTCAACTTTTGTCTAAATTATAATATATAAATAACCCTACTTGTTTATCTTGTATTAAAGTTTAGCTATTTGATATTTGTTATAACTGTGCATATTACATTGTGATATAATTGTTATGCTGCTTTGAATAAGTTTTAGTAATACGTTGAAAGGAAAACAAAATCCTACTGATATATTTCTCAACATAAAAAGAAATGAGTTACAACACATAATATAAAGATAAGCCACCTACACTACGTGCTAAAAAATAGCAACTTACTTCTACAAAGACTCTACCACTACTTCACTTATTCAAAACACTCCTACTATTTCTAAAATTGAACACGACCTATTCAAAAGCAAATAACACGTGTTGATAGCCACAAAACTTGACAGCAGCATATTTATTCTAACTTAGTTTCGACTATATTCCAACATGCTCCCCCTTAGTCTAAACTCCTTTCTGCAACTTCTTGACACCCAATAATGCGCACATTCTTTCGAACTTCAGTCCTTATATGCTTGATAACAATCTCCCCCCATTCCACACGTTTGCGTATAAAATGATAACAAACGTCAATATGCTTACTACGCCCATGAAAAACTGGATTCTTTGCCAAATCGATAGCAGATTTGTTGTCAATATATATTGTGACAGGACCTTGTTTCCCACCTGTTAGCTGACTATGCAAGTTACGGAGCCATACTTCTTGGCAGCCTGTAGCAGTGGCTACCATAAATTCAGCTTCACATGACCTTAATGCCACACACCGTTGTTTTTACGATACCCAGATGATTAAACTCTCGTTGAAGTAAAAAGCTATGCCTCCCGTACTCCTTCGATCCTCAATATTCCCTGCCAAATCACTGTCAAAATATCTAGACAGAAGGTAGTTTCCTGAACCTTGCGAATATACCAACCCATAGTCAATAGTTCCCTTTACATACCGTAATATGCGCTTGACTGCATTCTGATGAACCACTGTTGGACGCTCTATGTATCTACTGATAATATCAACTGAAATTGCGAGACCAGGAAGGGTGTTTACGAGGTACCTCATCCCTCCCACTAAGGAATTAAACTGAGTAGGGTCCACAGCTTTCCCTTGCTCATCCTTGCAGAGTAACATGTTTGGCTCCATCAGATACTTTACTGGATTGCATCCAGCCATACCACCTCTATCGATCAATTTCCTTGCATATGCTGACTGTTTAAGCTCCGTATAACCCTTCTGTTAATTAACCTCGATGCCAAGATAATATGTCAATTTTCCAAAGTCACTCATATCGAACTCCTTATTAATTTGAAACTTGAAGTTATTGATCATTGACATGCTCGTTCAAGTTATCAGTAAGTCATCGACGTATACACCAACAATCAGAGAACCAGCTACCTTCCTTTTGGTGTAAACGGCGTGCTCATTAGGACATTTAACAAAACCCAAGTACTCCAGATTTTTTTAATTTTGTATACCAAGTCCGAGGGGCCTGACGTAGCCCATACAACGCTTTGATTAATTTATAGACCAGGTGCTCTTGATTCTCTTTGAAAAACCCTTCTGGTTGACATACATACACTGTTTCCAGTAAATCACCATTAAGGAATGTTGTTTTAACGTCTAAGTGATGGACTTCCCACCCATTTTTAGCTGCAAGCGCCAATAACAATCTTACTGTCTCCAAACGCGTTACCGGAGCGAATAGCTCTTCAAAATCAATCCCCTACTTCTGGATATAAACGTTCGCGACCAACCTAGTGTTATGCTTGATTACCTGACCACTGGAATCACACTTTAACTTGTATATATATTTTAATCCTATCGCTTTATGATCTACTGTTAATTCTACAAGTTTCCAGGTATTTTTTTTCCGATAGCATAAATCTCCATTTTCATAGCTTCCTTCCATACTTTCTCTATTGTTGCTTCTCTATAATTAGTTGGTTCTTCCACACCCAATAACATCAATTCATTTACAAGTTCAGTCTCCTCAGTTTCATCATACACTGCGCTTAATGAGTGAAATTGCCAGGGCTCAGTTTCATCACTTGTATCTCTTGGTGACATCATATTTGACTGAATCTCATTCAATATTACAGAATCTGTGTGGTACCCATCCATGCTGTCTGTACTGTCAATTCTTGGTGTAGATGGATCCTCCCCATTTGTTATCTCTCTTTCTTCAGTACTCTGAGTTCCGAGAACAATAAATGGTTCTCGTTGATCTTGTGCCTCCTTTTGAGCATCCCATGACTAGCCTTTTCCCTCTTCAAAGATTACATCCCTACTTATATGAACAGTGTTAGTATACGGGGTGCAGAGTCGATACGCCTTAGTTCCTGGTTCTTTTCCAAGGGGTATCATTGCTTTACTACGATTATCAGGTTTTGTGATACGTGTACTAGGTATTTTCATATGTGCCACAAAACCAAAAACCCGTATGTGCCCAAGGTTTGGTTTCTTTTCAGTCCACACTTCGTAAGGAGTCTTTCCGGATAGAGCTCATATTGGCAATCGGTTGATTATATAAACAGCATGTCGAACAGCTTCACCCCATAGTTTTGATGGCATCTGTCGTTCTTTAAGAGACACCTTATCATTGCCACTACTGTCCTATTCCGACGCTCGACTCCCCCATTCTACTGTGGGGAGTACGGAGCAGTGTAATGTCGAGAGATGCCCGAGTCATTGCAGTATGAATTGAATTTTTTTAAACAAAATTTCCCTCCCCGATCAGTTCTCAAGACCTGTATTTTTGTTTTCGAGTTCTTTTCAACTTGAACTCGAAATTTAATAAATGCATCCAATGCTTCATCTTTGCTGGTAAACATGAATATCCACATAATTCAACTAAAATCATCTACCAAGAGAAGAAAATACATGTTTTTGGCTGGTGTGGCAGGTGTTATAGGACCACATAGGTCCCCATGGATCAATTTTAAAGCATATTTCACGTGAAAATCTGTCTGATTTGGAAATGATTTTCTTGTTTGTTTAGCCAGCAAACACCCAGTACACACTCCTTTAGGTTCGACTATCTGTGAAAAACTATATGCCATCTTATTTGCAGACATTAGCCTCATCGCTTGAAAGTTTATATGCCCAAGACATGCATGCCATAACCATGTTATTTCTTCGTTTTTTGTCATTAAACACTTTGATTTTCCTGTTTCAAGAATTATCTTATAGAGCCTATTTGCAGATCTCCTGATTTTCATGAGTAGCCTTTGTTGCGCATCATAAACCCATAGCTGGTCACCCTTTAACACAATTTTATTATCCATTCTCTGACAATTGCCCAATACTTATGATATTATTACAGAGAGTGGGGATGTAATATACCTCTCGAAAGACCAGCTCCTCCCCATTCTTACATTTGAACATTATTGACAATTTCCCTTTGATGTCCACTGTTGATCCATCGCCAAACCTGACTTGCCCCGTTATATTTTCATCCAATTTCAGAAATTTTGAGTGCTGGCCTGTCATATGGTTGCTAGCTCCATTGTCCAAATACCAAACATTTGATTCGACCTTCTTACCTTCACTCTAATTCAGTCTTGGTACTACATCTCCCTCATTTAGAAGCAACTGAGGTCTCTCCTTATTTTCACATTCTAACATAATCAGTGCAGGCTCGTCGTCATGAGTTTGTGTTAGGTTTGCTTCTGGTCCTTGTTCCTTATCACGTCGTGATTTACGGCACTCCGCAACATAGTGACCAAGTATATTACAGTTTAAAATTCGTACTTTATTTCTTTCTCGTCCTCCACGTCCTCCTTCCCTTGGATTATACGAGCTACTTCCTCTATTTTTCTGACCTTGAGACATGTTTGTCCCTATTTTATTGGATCTCATTGCCCATTCTTCCTTAGTGAGTATTAGGTCACCCTCATTGTTCTCCCGTTTCAACCATTCATCTTCAGCTAACAGGAGTTTTCCACCTCTAGCCTCAGTTTGTCCCCGTAACTTCTCTTCATGAGCCTTTAAAGACCCAATTATCTCATTCACAGTCATTTTTTCTATGTCACCAAATTGTTCAATCACCGATGTAATTTGTAGAAACTTTGAAGGGACACCTCATAAATGTTTTTTCAACACATAATCTTCTTTTATTGTCTCACCCAAGGTATGGATATTAGTAACTAGGCCATTTAACCTTTTAAAGAAATCATCTATCAGTTACGTGTCTTTCATAGTCAAGGACTCAAAGTCAGCCTTGAGCGTCTAAATTTGTGCTTTTTTAACCCGGTCTGCTCCCAGACATAATGTTTTCAGCGTATCCCATGCTTCTTTGGCCGTTTGCTTGTCTGCAATTGTGAGTAACATATCCTCTGGAATACTCTGATAAATTGCAGCTAGTGTCATTTTTTCTGTCTTCTCTTCTATCGTGGCCTTAGCACCTTTAGGCTTCACTGCACTCCACACCCCATGAGCTTGTATAAAAAATATCATCTTTAATGACCATGCTGTGTAATTACTTCTTGTTAGCATCGGGTAATTCAGACCTACTGCATTCTCCTTACTTTTAGTTGTCTCCATCGTATTCACTTTTGCCATACACTGAACGTAGCTCTGATACCATATATATTGTGTGTGTTAATAACATCAGCCTGAAACCATCATTAGGAAGCCTCAAAATATTTGCAGGTTTTTCAAATAAAACTGAAAACTTCACTTTAATAATATCAAAGTGATTTTGATAATTTTCAATACTTTGTCATTAAATCTTTGGTAATTGAGAAAATGAGGCTTCAATGATAATTTCAATCACAACAAGAATGAGAACTAGTAAAAAAGTGTCAACACTAATATTGTAGGCACACAATATGATACAATAATAAAAATCTGAATCATTAGTCTTATATGAATGCTCTCAATCAAAATATCAAAAAGTTAGTACCAAATAAATAATTAATATTGATGGGAATCATAAGACAGTATGCTGCTGTAATATATGCGAATTTTGAATATTTTAAATAAAAATAAAAAATAAAATAAAATAATAATAATAATAATGATAATAATAATAACAAAGAATTTGATTTAAATTAGAATTAGAATTATAAAAGATTTTGTAATCGAGTAAGTAGTAATTATATTAAAAAAGGGAGTAGTTATAAAACCTATATATAGTTGACATGACCCTTAATTAAACAAATTTACGTTTTATTAAAACCCTAAAACGAAGTGGGGAGAGATAGACCCGGAGAACCGAAAAGGAAAAGAAGTAGAGCAAAATAAAGGGGTTAATTCACTTTTAGCTTTCAAGCTCTTAAATGATCAGGTAACCATATTCATAAATTAGTTCAATTATTGCCAATAAAGTCTCAAGCTATTACTTGTCATCAATTATGTGATTCGTTTTTATACCTAAATAGAGATCCAAGACTATAATATTATTTTACATGCTAGTTGGTGTCCCGATTACTTAAACTTTAATGTCTACATGTAACTTCATATATTAAAAGAGATGAGATCTTAATTCTTAATATTTAAATAAATTAGGCATGACATGTTAATATTTAGTTAACCAATTTGTGGCAGAGTTGTTTATGTATAGTCCAAAATAATATATTATATATTTTGAAGTGAATGAACTCTACTTAATTATGAAGTCTATTAGAAACAGTAATATTTGTTTTAATATTAAAGTTAAGGTAGTTATAAAAGAAAGTGCGGAGCTTCGATGAAATTTGTTCAGGTGAGTGGTTCAGGCCAGTATTAACTAAGTTACAAATAATTAATATTTTGGTAGGAGGGATGAGTTTAATTATTGAATGTAGTAAGAATGCACATTAACGAAACTATATTTTGTGATTTAGATTAAGAGCCCACAAATTAGCGGATAAGTTGAGGATATCATTAGCAAATTTAGTTACAAGTTTTGAGGTACGGATTATGTCCCATTTTTATTCAGTATTCTTCTTCTTAGAAATTAAATATCTCTGATTTGTTGAATTTCATATTCATTCACTCCGTCAATATTGTTTGGTTATTTTGACTCCCAAAATTGGTTTTAAAATTATTTATGACACCGTCTGCTTTGAAATCTGAATTATTTGTCTCATGTGATTTTTAAATTTTGCGAGAAATATTATTTTTAATTTGAACACTTAGCGTGATATAGGGTATACCGAGTTAACCAGTTGTAGGGTTACTACAACCATGTCATTATGACACCAATGACATGACACTTCCGTGACAGTGTGATTGGTCACGACGTATCCTTCTGTTAGCTCTTGGGAGGAACTTTTGCACATTTGATATTTGTTCAGGATACGTGAGGGCACCTAGAGTTTGATTTGTGATTTGATTTATGGTAACGTTGTATATATCGTACACGTTATCCATTCTGTTGCACACACTAGGTACCCTATGATGTGTGTATTTGTATCTTTTCTGATCTCGATATAAAATATCTTAACCCCTCGTTATTTCAACCTTACTTATTTTTAAAATTTTTGATTTATTATAAATTAAAGATTATTTATTTCCAATCCCTTGTTTTATAAACTGTATTCCAAATTCGTACTGGGCGTTTGGCTCATGCCGTATTCTTTTTCTGGCAGGTGCTTAGGGGGGTCTGGGACTGTGTGATGGAGAGTTACCCCATTTATCGATTAGGATTTCAAATTTTATTATTATCTAGACTTAGTTATTTAAATAGAGATTTCTACATTTATATTATTGGTTTAGAAAGTTTGGAGATTTATTATTATTTTGGAGATTTTAGACTGTTTAATCATGTTTAGAAATATATTAGTGCTCTGTTTGCAGGTTTATGGATTTTAAGTAATATCTCCTTTTATTATTAATAAGGGGGTGTTACAGCTGCCACCCATGATATGTCCAATAGCAGCAGTGCATCATGCTTCGATGAAAAGTGTGTCGTAGTATATTCACTCGCTACGCCACTCCCACAGATGTTGAATGCTAACCACCTCATCTTAAAATACTTTAATAAAGGAGCCCAATCAATCGATATCCTTAATAATTCAATTAGCCCATTTGACATGGTCACCAATAATCTCAAAATAAATTCTGAATTTACAATAGTGAGAACATTTGAATAATTTAAAATCTAACATATGGATATGTAAAAATATCTAACTATTCAGAATATAGAATAGTGAAAGAGGTCCTGCAAAATCAGAACATAACACATTAATATGTAAAATATTTAGCTATTTTAAAAGTAAAATGAGGGAGGAATACTTGCATTTGTTCCTTAGAAACTAAACACTTTATCTGATTTTAACGTCTCACAACATCACCATCTTCTATCGGCCGTAAATTTATGATCAAAAGCTGATGGGGTTCGTATAAGTTTGTTAAATAACAATATTTAACTTTACTATTCATCCATATGTCTTGTTCTGATAATTAAAACATAGAATTTAATCATCAAAATGATGATTATTTGACGAACTTCTTGTCTAAAACTACATCATCTACCGATACGATAACGTGTAGATAATAAAAAAATTATACACAATAACATGGAACCACGTAGTAATTCATAGAGAAGATAGGCACATACTTCACCTATCACATAACTTTATTCATCAAATGGTTCAGTTTGATATGTTTAAAACTCAAATCCATTCCACATTAATATCTGACTCATAATCTTTTTTAAAATAAACCACCTTTCGATACAAAATAATATAGGTTGAATGTATTTTCAGTGAAAACTTCATCTTTTCCTCAATCCTTCTAGTTTGTGCTTTTATCCCATTAGTTAAAGAAACTTTTAACATTCTGTTTTCTTCAACTTAGAAGGCAACACAAGAAATAGCGGGGAAGATATTTTTTTGGTCATTGTACTTATTAAATAATTTGGCATGGTATTTGAATGATATGATTTACAGTGGGTGATCAAAATCCAATGCCACAATGAAATCAACTACATTTTTTTAAGTTTTCAATCTAATCATTGATTTAATTTAATATATATATAATCTTGATGCCATATTATGAACTCATAGGTGTGTGTAGGGAGATAGAACTCTAATGAATATTTATGAATTTATTTCAACCTAATATTATCTAACAGGTAGAAAGTTAAAACCTATATGAATAATATATTTAAATTTATATAAACACCTAATCTAATCTAACATACATACATATAACCATAATGCTTATTCACAAACTTTCTAATAAACATACCTACATTTATATAAATTTAAATACTAACTTTGTAAAGGACACACCTACCACTACTTATAATAATTACATATTTTAACACCAACATTTAACATCTATGGTTAAGAATATACTATACAATGTGCCAATTTAATACATCACATTAAATCAACAATTGTTTTAACACTTTTTGAAAAAAATATTTAATCAAACTAAATATCATATTATTTGGGTGCCAATTTTGTTTTTCTTAATTAGTACAACCTAACTATCTATAAAATATAAACTACATAACAAATAAAACTTTATACATTATTTTGACTAAACAAAAATTATTTTTTACCTATAAATAGTCACTATGAATTTTAATAGAGCACCATAATTTTCCAAAGAATACATGCTTTTGTGACCTATACAATTGATAATTAAACTACTTAACTATTTTATGTTTTCTACCTCACATAATTTACATATCTAAATATAAATATTTTTAATTAAATCAATTACAATTGGTATGAACTCTTACATGAAACAAAGAGATATAGATCAATTTGACATTAAAATAGGCCAATTATTATTATTTATCATTTATATTTATTATTTTATTCTCAACTATATGACCCAAAAATTATAAATTATAAATTAATATTTAAACACAAAAGATAAAGGATAAGAAAAAATTATATACTTATTTTTCTTATTATATTTTTCAAAGTTATTATTTCCTAATGTTTATACACTTAACACTGGAGTACACAAACAATTATTTTTAAAACAATAGTTTTGTGATACCCTAACCCCACCCTTTGCTGATTGAGGTAATCACAGTACCATTCTTGGTACACCTATATTAACATTACAAACCATAATATAATAATATAAACTAATAACGTTCACTGGAGACCACTCTACATATGTAAGGACATGAAGCCTCCACACTTAATGTTTGTTACATACTACTATAAGTAGAAAATTATATACAAGTAGTCTTAGTACATTATTACACCTCATGATAATATAAAAAATGTATTATCTATTCTTCTTGGTTTTTTAAAATTTTTACCTAATTTATTGATAACCTAAAATTATTATACATTTATAAAGATATATTTTTCCTACCAATTTCAACCTATATTATCTCTCTATCTATATAACATTTTTTAGGTTTTTAGGAAAAATCAATTCATTCTCATCATTTCATATTATAATTTTATTAATATATTTGTAATTGTTATTAGGATAGGTGGTAGAGAATACTACATAGGCTACTTTGAGAGAAGGAACATTGACTCATAATATTGTTCAAAACCAATATTGTAGCTCAATATTATCATTATAATTGCCTTTTAGATAAAAAACAAATCAATATCATAATACTAATATCACCACACATATACTACAATATTTTGTCTCTTACAATTTAACTTTAAGTACTAGAATGTTATCCAAAATATTAAATTTGGTGCCAGGAATGGGTTAAAACAACTATAAGATCGCAAATATGCACATATTATATTGTCATGACATATTACTTTCACGTAAGTATATTAAACCATATAATCTAATATATTTAATAATTTTACTACAGTAATGACTATTTATGGGATCATTAGTGCACATATGCTAGAACAGTTTTTGTAAAGAACATAACCTAAAAACAAATACCGCTAATAAAAAAAATACTTACAATTAAATATTTTACCAACACCATTTAACATATAGGTTTAAATATTTATTTTACAACCACACACTTATGCTAATTTTATATATAATATAAAATTCAATAATTGTTTTAACAATTTTAGAGGAAAAAATTTAGGCAAACTAAACATGATATTATTTTGGTGTGAATATATATATATATATACATATAATTAAGTTCTATGGAGACACCATTAAGTTGAGGACCTAGATACTGTTATGGATAAAAAACTTAGGTTATTATTTGCTGTATTTAATGCTAAAGTCGGGTGCTCAAGGCCTTTAATGGCTGCTCTCATGTTTCATAACTTAATTATGCCTTTACGAGATGCCTACTTATCTCTGTGAATTAGAGAATCAAGCCAAAAAATGTAGTTCTGATTTGTGGGGTGAGACCCCTTATATAGATGTTGGTGGTCCTTGAATTGGACTTGGTATAGGAGACTTGGTAGCCAAGTCTCAGAATTAGAATGGACTTTGGAGTCCTAAATAGTAGGAACTGATTCCTTATCCTTCTAGGTCCCTTTGAGGCTAATCTGCAAGGATTCATGTCCTTATCGGGACTCTTCTCAATAGCTGATTTTTCCCTTATTAATTAATTACGAAATTAATCAATATTCAGGATTTTTGGGCCTTCTTTGTTCCATCAGGCCTGATCTGGTCCATCAGGCCTGATCAATGTGTTAACCGTTTTGGACTGAATGTCATACATCTTCTTAGCAGCCCAAATCATTTATAATTACTGTAATACTTAATTACACAATCAGGATTTATTTATCGCTATCATTTGCCCCCCAACTTTTGGGAAACCGTATAAGATTTCCCAAAAGTTAAGTTCATTCATTCCCTTTTAGGGTATCGTTTTGCGTAAAGTGTGGAGTGACCTACACGCTTACAACGATTTGCCTTGTTCGTGGCTTCAGGGTTGTTTAAAAATTCTCCCCCCCCCCTTTTTATTTTCTCACCTTCTCCCTGTTTTTAGGAATTTTCTGGTATTTTTTCAGGAATTTTCCCTTTTTCCCGGGATTTTTCCAAATTTTCTGCAATTTTCAAAAAATATTTTCAAATTTCCAGCCCTTTTCGACCAGGATCCTAGTCGAAATTTCCATCTGGATCCTAGTCGAATTTTGGGCCAGCTTTCCAATCCTGGTCGAAGGACTTCGACTAGGATCCACGACCTGGATTTCGACCAGGATCCTAGTCGAACCTTCGACCTGGATTTTGGTCGAAATCTAGTGTCTTCCTTTGCTTCCAGGTCGTTTGGTTTCGACTAGGATCCACGACCTGGGTTTCGACCAGGATCCTAGTCGAAACTTCGACCTGGATCTTAGTTGAGACTTCTGTTTTTGTTTGCTTCCTGGTGGTCAGATTTCAACTAGGATTCACGACCTGGGTTTCGACCAGGATCCTAGTCGATTTTTCGACCTGGATTTAAGTCTAGGTTTCTGTGACCCGTTCTTGAAAAATATTGTGCTTGATTTGACCTCGATCCTGGTCTGCGTTTCAACCTCAATCCAGTTCAACAATACCCGTTATTTTCGGGTGTCTATTCGAAAGAATTCGAGCAAAATACGCGACCTGAATTTCGACCACAATCCTGGTCTATTATACCCGTTATTTTCGGGTGTCTGTTCGAAAGATTTCGAGCAGAATTCACGACTTCAAATTCGACCTCAATTCTGGTCTTTTGGGGTTTCCTTTTATCCAATTTGGATTGGGCCTTATCTTTTTTAAGGGCTTTGATTTGGGCCTTCGATTTTTCCAAATCCTAATTGGATTTGGGCCTTCTATTTTCCAAATCTTAATTGGATTTGGGCCTTCTATTTTCAAAATCTTAATTGGATTTGGGCCTTCTATTTTCCAAATCTTAATTGGATTTGGGCCTTCTAGGCTTAATATATTAAAAACCTTCTTTAGAATTCTCTAGGATTCTTGGAAATTTCTTTGGAATTCCATTGAATATTCTGGAATGTTTCATTTTCTGGGCTTTTTCTTTGGGCCTTTATGCTTAGTGGGCTTTTTGTCCCTTCAACTTCACTTTTCCTCCTATATAAAGGAGTGAGTAGAGTCACTGCTCCTCACTTTCTCATTTCTAAATTCTCCTTCTTTCTTCTTCTATTAAGAATCTCAGAGCAATAACAGTAAGTTAGAGTATCTTAAACCCCAAAGCCTTTTTTTAGGAGCATTATTTTAGGTAAAACTTCTCCCTTTACTTCATGTGCTTATTTTTGCATAGTTTGCGTTTTTTAAAATTGTCTCTTTATGTGACCTTTTTTCAGATGGCTGATAAGAAAATGGCTCATTTGGCCAAGATGAATGTGGCCAGAAAGTCCAATAAATTCCCTATTCGATCAAGGTACACTTCCTTGATCGATATGATCAACACCCGAGGGGACGAGTACCCTTCTGATGCGCATCTGGATGCGCACGACCATATTAGTGCCTTGCGGGATCCAAAGGAGCTGGAAAAGTTGAGTAGTTGTTTTAGAATCAAGGATCCATTCAAACTGGTTCTTGCAGGTCCGGCCGACAGGGCCTGTCAGTGGAGGAAGGACGCATTATGCGTCTACAGGGATACTCTAAGGGCAGGTATCAGACTCCCCTTTCACCCGTTTATCCCTGTTCTTCTAGCTGATATGGGCATCAGCCCTTGCCAACTCCCTCCTAACTCTTGGAGGCTGATTCTGTGCTATATGTCGCAATGCGCCAAGCACAATGTCCCTACTTCTGTTGCTATTTTCAGAAAGATTTTTCAGTTCAAGAACAGCCCTGACAAAAATCCGGGTTGGGTTTCTTTAAACCAGCACCCAACTATTCCCCACATAGTGAACGGGAAGTCCATCCCTGACAATAATTTAGGGTGGAAGAAAGATTTTTTGTTCGTCATTTGGGAGGGTGGCGATTGGGGCACCCTATTTCGCTCGTCTTTTGGGCTAGCCGTAGATGGGAGCTCAAACGATATAATTTTGTCTGAGGAGGAGACCAGAGATTTCAACCTCCTGATGCAAGATAATGGGACTTCCCATTCTTGGGATCTTATCAGGGAGACCATTCTTGTAGAACGCGGCCTTTCTCCCATCCCTAAGAAGAGTACGTTTCCTTCCTTATCTAGTTCTTTTTATTTCCTTAATTTTCTATTTTGCTAATTCCTCAACTTACTTATCTCATTTGTTGCAGTGGCTGAGAAAATTAAGGAGGCTACGAAGCCTAAAGACCTAGAGACGACCAGGATGAAGCATACTGGAAAGGTCTTTAAAGACCCGCGCTTTGGGGATCGCTTCCCGGAGTTCCTACTCCAAGCAATGGAACCAGGCGAAGAAGGCCCCAACCAAGTTTTACGCACCAAGCGAAAACCAGGGTCTTACTTTCAACCTGCTTGGGGAATCCGGGGCAAGGATTCGATTGTCGGCAGCACAACGCTTGCCAAGGAATGGTCTAAGCATTCCATCTCCCCGATTGACTATCAAGACTTCGTCCTTCAACAGGACTTGGAGGGGAACGAGCTTTTCGGAGCTCACGCTTTGGCGACGGTACATCTTTTTCCTTAGCCGTTCATAGTTGCCTTTTTTATTTTTCCCATCTCTAACTTTTGCTGTGTTTCTTGTAGGCGAACACCCATTTTCAAGGGGCAATTCACCAAGCCAAGGCTTGGAAGGTTGGCCTGGAGGATGCGAACAAGACGCTGGAGGAGGCCAACCAAAGAATAGAGGCCCTTGAAGCCCAACTTGCCTCTTCTACTTCTGACCTGGAAACGGCCCGGGCCGAAAATGTTATCCTCATGGCCCAAAAGGATAAAGCCTTTGACGGCTGGATGGACACTCAGGAGTTCAAGGACTTAATGGTGGAGCACGATGCCCTCCTTTATCTAGTTAGCTATAAGGAAGGCTGGGATGCCGCTGTGGGGGCCATTCAGGATGAATTTCCAGAAGTCCTCGAATAGTCCTCCTTCCCTTGCCCTGTGCAAGTTCCAGCACTTGGGGGTGTTATAGGCAAGCTTGCTGATTTGATCAAAGACGGCCCATCGGGGAGTCAAGGCCAAGGCCAAAAGAGGAAGGAGCTCGAGTCCAGCTCTGAAGAGGAGGAAACTTCTTCTGAGGAGGAGCCTGAGCCCGTTATAAAGAAGGCCAGGGTAGAAGAGCCTCCAAAGGCAGCGCCTCCTAAACCAACGTCTCCTGCAGCATCCAAAGCATCCGAAGGTAGTTCCGAGGGAACCTCTGCGGAAACTTTCGAGGGGACGACTGAGACATCCGAGGAGATTTCGGATAGTGGTTCCGAAGAATCCCAGCCTTCCAATGCCTAAATTTTTTTTATGTATTTCTTCTTTATTAGATAATATTTGAACTTTGTAATTGACTTTAATTATTTTCATTCGTATTTTTCCCAATTATCGTCGTATTTTTCTTTTGATTTTTCAAACTCAAGTTTATAACTTGGTTTTATCTTTCACAATGCAATCAATCTAGTAGGGCAAGATTGAGTCAAAGGTTTTATATTATAACTTGGTATTCTGGATACCTTACATGAAATGGGTTCAACCCTGATAAAATCTAAACATATTTTCTATATAGAAAAATCCTAAGCAAGCAAAGCTTCAAGGTGCTTTTGAACCTACACCCTAAGAATCGTACTTTAAATATTTTAAACATAGTAAACCTTCAGGTTTTGTGCATGCCAAGTTCTCGGGACTTCAAAACCATCCATAGTCTCCAGCTTGTAGGTTCCTCTACCCTGAACGCTCTTGACTTTGTACGACCCTTTCCAATTTGGGGTAAGTTTCCCTTTCTGTCCTACACCAGAAGCTTCCACTTTCCTCAAGACTAAGTCACCTTGTTTGAAGAACCTTTCTTTAACCCTTAGGTTGTAGTAGAACGAAGCTTTTTTTTGATATTCCACTATCTTCGCATGTGCTACATCTCGTACTTCATCAATTAGATCCAGGGCTAACCTTTTCCCTTCTTCATTTTTCTCAGCATTGAAAGCTTGAATCCTGGGGGAAGAATGTGATATTTCTACAGGAACAACTGCTTCTACACTATATGCTAACATGAAGGGAGTTGCTCCAGTCGTGACTCTACATGTAGTCCTATAGGCCCATAGTATGGGGAGTATTTCATCCACCCAGTTATTCCTTGACTTCTCGATCCTCTTCTTTAATCCATCCAGGATTATTCGATTTGCCACTTCCGCTTGTCCATTGGCTTGCGGGTGAGCCACAGATGTGAATCGTAACTTAATTTCATTTTCCTCACAATACTTCTTGAATTCCTCGTTATTGAACTGTGTTCAATTCTCAGTGACTAGGATGCGGGGAATTCCATACCGGCACATAATATTTTCCCACAGGAATTGTGCAACCTGTTTAGTTGTGACCTTAGCAGAGGGTTTGGCTTCAATCTATTTGGTGAAATAATCAATGGCCACAATCAGAAACTTCCTTTGTGTCGTGGCCATGGGGAAATGCCCTAATATATCCATTCCCCACATTGCAAAGGGGATGGGCGAGTTGATAGAAGTCAGCATATCGGGGCGTTGTCTAACAACTGGTGCGTGCTTTTGACAATGGTCACATTTTTTCCCATATTCTTTGGCATCAGCCATCATTTCTGGCCAATAGAAGCCTAAACGGGTTATCTTATGAGCCAAGGCCCTGCCCCCAAGTGTTGCCCGCATATGCCTTCATGTACTTCTTCAAGAGCCAAGCGAGCCTCATCAGGCCTGAGACATCTTAAGTAGGGAACCACGAAAGATCTTTTATATAGAATTCCATCTATCAAAGAGTATCTTTGTGCTCGAACAACCAATTTTTGTGCTTCAGTAGCATCGTTTGGTAACCAGCCGGTTTGAATGTGAGCCTTAATGGGATCAATCCATGAAGTCCCCAGGCCTATAGGAGCCACAAGCTTAACATCAATGCTCCATGTTTTCAAAACGCGATAGTATACACTTTCAGAACTTTCTTCCATCTCTAATGAAGCAAATTTTGATAACACATCTGCCTTAGAATTTTCCTCCCTTGGAATGTGCTCAACATGGCATTCATCAAATTGGGTCATCACGGCCCTTACTAGGCGGACATACTTAGCCATCGTCTCATCCCTTGCCTCAAACTCTCCCTTCACCTGGGATATGACCAACTTCGAGTCTCCATAGACTTTTAAGTTCTTGACTGTAAGTGTCCCTGCTAAGCCAAGACTAGCTATCATTATTTATGGTCGGGAAGTCTAGCTTCATGGTATACTCAATTAAGAACCCATCAGGGCTTTGTAAAACCAAACCTGCTCCACTTGAATTCAATTTTAATGTTCCATCAAAATAGAGAACCCGATATTCTTTTTCCTTATTAACCTTCTCTTTATCCCCCTTATCAACTTCCTTGTCTTGAGGTATGTTATCTTCCTGCCCTGACTTCTTGGTTGGGTATGGTACATTCGACCACGAAGTCAGCTAGTGCCTGGGCTTTTATTGTCGTTCGTGGCTTATACTTGAGATCGAACTCTCCCAGCTCTATTGCCCACTTGATCAATCTCCCACTTTCTCAGGGGATGATTCGTTAGCACCTCAATCTGATGAGCCTGAAAGTAAGGACTCAGGTTTCTCGAAGCCATTACCAAGGCTAGATAAAATTTCTCAATAGTTGAATAATTCAACTCAATACCATGCAGAATTTTGCTGACATAGTATACGGGTTTCTGGACTTTCAGTTCCTCCTTAACCAATACAGCGCTCAAGGGACTCTCTGAAACAGGTAAGTACAAGAATAAAACTTCATTCAAAACTGGTTTGGCCAACAACGGGGCCTGTGCCATATATTTCTTCAATTCTTCGAAAGCCTTCTGGTTTTCCTTACTCCATACAAAGTCCTTCATGTTTTTTAGTGACTTGAAGAATGATATGCACTTGTCTCCTGACTTGGAGATGAATCGTCCCAATGCAGCAACCCTTCTTGTGAACTTCTGAACATCCTTGATAGTTTTGCTGGTTCCATGTCCAGGATTGCCTTTATTTTATCGGGGTTATCCTCGATCCCTCTCTTGGAGACCATCAATCCCAAAAAAATTCCAGATCCTACTACTAATGCACACTTTGTAGGATTTAACATCATTTTGTGGTACCTTAGGACCTCAAAAGCTTCCCTTAAATGGGCTATATGATCAGTCTTTACTAGAGTCTTGACTAACATGTCATCAACATAAACTTCCATAGTCTTGCCAATAAGATCCTTAAAAATTTTATTTACCAACCTTTGATAGGTGGCTCCTGCATTCTTGAGACCAAACGCCATAACAAGATAACAATAAACACCAAAGTCAGTGATGAATGATACCTTTGGAATGTCATCCTTGGGCATCTTGATCTGATTGTATCCACTAAATCCATCCATGAAGCTCAGCATTTCATGCCCAGCAGTGGCATCTATCAAAGTATCAATCATTGGTAACGGAAAACAGTCCTTAGGACATGCATCATTTAGATCAGTGAAGTCCACACACATCCTCCATTTTCCATTAGCCTTCTTCACCATTACAGGGTTTGCTAACCACTCTGGAAATTGAATCTCCTCAATGAAACCAGCCTCCAAGAGCTTCTCCACTTCCTGTTTTATAGCTTCTTGCCTTTCTGGAGCAAAACTTCTTTTCTTTTATTTTACCATCTTCCGATTTGGTTCCACATTCAGCTTGTGAGTAATCAGTTCCGGGTTTATGCCTGGCATATCAGCTGCTGACCATGCAAAAACATCACTATTGTTTTGCAAAAATTTCACCAACTTCCCTCTAAGGGGCTCCTTGAACGTTGCTCCAATAAAAGTCACCTTCCCAGGATCTTCAGGAGCCAAAGGAATTGAAACCAAGTCTTCTACTGGCTTTCCCCTTTTCTCATCATTCTCTCGGATATCCATATTTTCAATAGGAAAAACCTGCCCCCCAACTCCATCTGCCCTCAAAGAGGCCACATAACAGCTTCTAGCCATCTTTTGATCTCCTCTTTCTTCTCCAATCCCATCTCGAGTTGGAAACTTCATAACTGAATGATAAGAATAAGGGACTTCCTTGAAGGCGTGTATCCATGTTCTTCCCATGATAGTGTTGTAGGTCGAACTAGCCTTCACCACCACAAAGTCCAACATCTGAGTTGCTTGCCTTGGTTCCTGTCCTATGGTTGTTGGCAACTTGATTATTCCTTCTACGGGGCATTCCACTCATGTGAATCCATATATCGGCATGTCGGTTGGGATCAATTGGGAGTTATTATTTCGCATCCTTAAAAAGGTTTCATGGAGAAAAATATCCACTGAAGCACCATTATCTACAATGACTCTTTTTACCGGATTGTTCCCTATAATCGGGGTTATGACCAACGGGTCGTCATGGGGAAATTTCATACCTTCCAGATCAGCATCATCAAAAGTCATTGTTACTCCCGTCCTGCCCTCTTCGGAGCTTCCCCAACAATATGCATAACTTCTCGAGCATATGCTTTCCTGGAGTTCTTGGATAACCGAGCAGCAGTTGGTCCTCCAAAAATTGTGTTGATCACAGGTCCTTGGGGGCGAGGTCCTCTGAAGATTGTATTTATAACCGGTCCTCTAGGCAAGGGATTTCGCCCCTGATCTTCTTGATCTCCCCTTCGGTCATCAAAGTTTCTTCTCGCGTTGTTGCTTTTATCCCCTCCTTCTCCGGTGTATTTGTTCAATCTTCCTTTTCGAATGAGAAACTCAATTTCGTCTTTCAGTTGTCTATACTCATCGGTGTCATGACCAACATCTTTGTGAAATCTGCAATACTTGCTCTTATCTAGCTTGGCAGGATCAGCCTTCAAGGGTTTAGGCCAACGAATATCTCGATCTTTTTCGATTTCCATCAAGATCTGGCTTCTAGGAGCATTCAGCTTAGCGTATTCGGTGAACTTTTGCCCAGGTCATCCCTTCTTGGGGTTTGAATCAGGGTTTTGCTCGGTTCTAGGATACTTGTCCTTGGCGATATACTCCAGATCAGTTTTTTGCTTCTTGCCTCCAGTGGGCTCATTACTTACTACGGTCTTCCTCATGCTTTCTTCAACCTTGATATACTTCCCTGCCCTATCACGGCTACCTTATCATCAAGGTCTGGGACTTTTGAAGCCTCTTTTGTGAAACGATTCAGGTAATCTCTCAAGGATTCCTTTGTTCCCTGCACAATGCTCATAAGAGATGCTGAACTTTTCCCATGAACTCTCCGACTTATGAATTGCTTAATAAAAGCCTGACTTAATTCTCTAAATGACCCAATAGATTTCGGGGGCAAACGACTATACCACCTTTGAGCCATACCCGACAGGGTTTGAGGAAAGGCCCGACACTTAATAGCATCATTCACGGGCTGCAACAGCAGTGCATTAGAGAATGTTCTAACATGATTAGCGGGATATCCCGTGCCGTCATAAGCTTTTATAGTTAACATCTTGAACTTCCTTGAGATATGGGCATTCATTATATCTTCAGTGAAGGGGAAGAAGATTGCTTGGATCAGCCCTTGGGACAACAGCCCTTCTCTGCACTGGACCATCCAGGTCTATGATGGGAGGATGATTTCTCCCCCTTGGAGGTACTGGGGGTCTGGTGGTCTGGTGCGCCTCCAGGTCGCGCCTCAGCCTTTGAATCTCAGCCTCATGAGCCATGATTCTTTCCTGCACTTCTTAGGGATTCGTCCCTTGGGTGCTTTGGGGCGTTCCCTACCATCAGCCATCGGCACTTTGCCAGCATGTCTCCTTCTCGGGGCTACTTCATCATCCGAAGATTCTAAGTCTCTCTCAGTGTAAGGACTAGAAAATTCCTGATCCTCAGGGATAGGAGCCAAACCTCGTATGTATGGGGGCTAACGCCCTCGCGCTTCACTACGTCCAGCATGTCCACTTCCTCCAACCTCGGGGTAAAGGGGAATCCCATAAGGGGGGTTAGTAGTAACAACAGTTGAATATTCGTACCCGACAGGGCGGGAATTCATAGGTTCATGTACTTGTTGAATTTGAGGATTCGTATCTTGAGTAGCCGAGGGGATCATCCCTTGTGGCTGAGGTTCAGTTGCCCCTATCTGGGCTTCTCCTTGCGTGGTTGCATAGGTTGAGTGAAGAGGCACCTCCACAGTTGAAGAAATCACTTGGGTTATCCCCGTTGGTGTTCCTCCTCCCAGGGCTCTAACTGTTCTCTGTGTTCTCGCCATGGTTATTATTGTGCTTTCTCACAGATGGCGTAAAATGTTATGGATAAAAAGTTAGGTTATTATTTGCTGTATTTTATGCTAAGGTTCGGAAGCTCAAAGCCTTTAATGACTGCTCTCGTGTTTCGTAGCTTAATTCTGCCTTTACAAAATGCCTACGTATCTCTGTGAATTAGAGAATGAAGCCAAAAAATGTAGTTCTGATTTGTGGGGTGAGACCCCTTATATAGATGTTGGTGGTCCTTGAATTTGACTTGGTATAGGAGACTTGGTAGCAAACTGATTCCTAAATAGTAGGAAACTGATTCCTTATCCTTCTAGGTCCCTTTGAGGCTAATCTGCAAGGATTCATGTCTTTATCGGGACTCTTCTCAATAGCTGATTTTTCCCTTATTAATAATTACGAAATTAATCAATATTCAGGGTTTTTGGGCCTTCTTTGTTCCATCAGGTCTGATCTAGTCCATCAGGCCTGATCAATGTGTTAACCTTTTTGGTCTGAATGTCATACATCTTCTTAGCAGCCCAAATCATTTATAATTACTGTAATACTTAATTACACAATCAGGATATATTTATCCCTATCAGATACCATTCATCTTTATTGTTTATCCATTTTTCTTATGGAGGTTAAATTATAAAAAAAAGAATCAATTATTATTTTAAATTAATAATACTTAAAAAAAATTACATACTGTATTATCAGATACCATTCATCTTTATTGTTATACTGTATATCTACATGTTGTTCTTATAAATATAAATTTTATGTTTTGCATATTAGTTATATTTAAAATTTATTTAAAAGTACTACATTTCAAAATTAAAAATTTAATGTCCGTAGCCCCTTCATGTACATGCCCCTGGACAACACATCTTTTTTAATCTAATGGTGAGTACCAATTATTAGGCGTCACCACAAGAACCCAACTCATATATATATATATATATATATATATATCCAGTGCATGCTATTATATAACAGTCCTTCCTTCTCTTTCTTCAACCTGAATTTTCTTCCAACCTTCATCTTGGTCCCTTTATTCACTCACTCTATACAGGCTCTGTACTTTCTTCTTCCCCTCCACATTACCTACATTTCAACACCCATATTTTATATCTTTTTGATTCTCCATGGGGTCCCGGAATTCTGAAAACTCCGGTAGCATGAACTCGGAGGAATTTTCTAATATCTTTGGACACAACTATGTGGCTCCCCCTTTGTTAGCTCTTGCAGTAATTGATCATCAAGTATTCTTGGCAGAAGCTACTCGGAATAGTGAGTGGTCACCTACTATGCCTCAAAGAATTTATGAAGAAACTAGATTAATCTTGGATAGTGGTTCTACCAGGAATGACTCTGGCCCAAGCAAGGATAACTCCCCAAAGGGTTCTACTAAATCTTCAGCCTATGCGGCAACTAAGAATCCAAGTACAGTTCCTACTAGCCCCCTACCTTGGAAGATTTACATGATAGTGTGTCTGTGCAAAATGGTTTACTTACAGTTTATATTTTAAAGGAGACTGTGTTTGAGTCTACTGCATGCATGAAACCTTTACCAAATAATGATGCTAATACAGAAAATAAATATACCTGGAGTTCAATTGTAACTAAGAGCATTCCTTCTAAGGAACCCACACCTAATGATGCTGCAAAAATAACTTTTAATGAGGATGGTTCGGCAACAGTTAGACCACCTAAGGGTTTTCTTGCCAATGCTCATAAAAATTGGAGTACTAGTATCATAGGGCATTTCATTGGGGGAAGTTTCGATTTTTGTTTTGGGCGTGAGCAAGCTTTCAAGTATTGGAAAAATAATGGCTTGAGCAGAGTGTTTTATAGCTCCAAAGGCTATTTCACTTTTAAATTCAATTCTGAGAAGGAGAAGCAGGATGTTCTTAACCTAAATTTGGTTGTTATGGGGATCGAACTATCTACTTACTACCTTGGATAGAAGCTAACAAATTTAAGAAAAATGTCATGGAATCAGTTCCTTGTTGGTCGAAACTGGAAGATGTTCCACATTCATATTGGTCTCAGGATGATCTTACTCATATTGCAAATGTAGTGGGTTTTCCATTGAAATTCGATGAAACATCTACAAGATTTGAGCCCACTAAGTATGCATCTGTTCAGGTGATATTTTCCTATTCTAGCCCAAGGCCGGACTTTGTTTGGGTGCCAGTTCAAGATGAGTTTGTTGAGGAGGAATTAGTCAAGGTTAACATAGTTTACCCACAGTTACCTTACTCTTGCAGCCACTGTAAAGCATTTGGGCACTCCTTCTCGAGATGTGCTCATAACCCTAATATTGTCAAACCGAATCCTAGACCAAGACATGGGGGAGCTACTCAGGGTGCGTCAAAATTGGCAAAGAAAAATCAGCCTTCCAATGAATTAGCCCAAGTACAACATGATGGTCCTAGTGTTACTACTAATGTAAACAATGAAGATATTAACCCTGTGGTTTTTGGTGAATTCTTGGGTTGTGATCTGGTATTGGATGGTGATCAGACTCTTGAGGATGTTCAGCAACAGAAAGGCAACACAGATAATGTTGACAACTTAGAAAAATTTGACAGGGAATCTGGCAAAGAAATTGACACCAATGATTTGGTAAATGCTTTGACTCAGTTGGAGGAACAAATGGTGGGAACTCTTGTATTAGAATCCAGTACCAATAATGAGGGCACAATTGTTGATAATATTGCAGCAAAATCACCAGGTCAAAAAAGAAGAAGAGGTCGTAGCCAGGATGCTACACGAGTGACAACTATACTTGCAGCGCTCGCAGCGCCTGCAGTATGCACAACACCTACACCTGCAGTAGTTGTTGCACCAAAAGCACACATTATCATTGAACTCAAAGCTCCAAAGTCTGATTTAATCGATAAAGATGGGTTTACAAAGGTGGTAAACAGGAAAATTTTAGCACACCAAAAGAGTCATGCACTGGCTGTTCAGCCCCGTAGCCTCAGACATTTGAAATGTTTTATAGGAGTTTTTTCAAAACAGTTCCTAATTTGTAGGAGTTTGTTTTATCTTTAAAGTCTATCTCCTACAAATCCGATTAAAAATGTTTTATACTCTGTCAAAATAGAAGAGACTTTTTCTGATCATTTTTCTTTCTATCTCTCTTCTGTCAAACGTATACATGAACGTTGGAAATCATCCCAATGAACTTAAACGTTAGAATTGGATTATAACCGATGTATGTTGTTGAGATTGTTTTCAACGTTGGTGTATGTGTATATATGAATTTTCTTGATGTTTTTATGATATACTTATTGCAGCAAGAACACTCACAACTCACTGAACTTTATTATTTCTAAAATACTCTCGGGCTCTAAATTATATATACACGTTATATCTTAGAGAGTCTATAGTTTGAGTTGTAATCACTTTATCATTCGATTTGTATTGTTCAAATTATATTGTGGAGTTGCTGGATAGTTGGCAAAGGGAAACAAGGGTTTGGTGAACTAGTGCTACAGAAGTTTATACTAGGGGGTAGTATAGTACTTCATGCAAATCATCTAAAGAGATATGGGATACTCTGAAATTGTATGAGGAATGATCCAAGAGATTAAAGAAGGTGAAATTGAGCAAACTATTGAATGAGTTCGGAAATTTCAAGCTTCGAGATGGAGAAATTATTCGAGAAAGTCAAGCTAGATTCTAGAAAAATCTGAATCCCTTAAAGCAACTTGGCAAACATATTCCTCAAGAGGAAATTAACATGAAAATACTTAGTGTTATGTTATTCATCTATGAAACAAAGGTAACAGCTTTAGAATCCACTCCAACTATAGATACTATGGATCAATTGGCTGTTTTTGGAGAATTGGAACAATTTAAAAGCAAAATCAAGGAAAGCCAATCAAGTTCTATGCAAGCTCCAGTTGCTCAAACGAAGCAGTTAGCTCTTCACACTAATGACAGCTTATTGGAATCTGAAGATGAATCAGATAAAGAACTTGCTTTAATATCCAGGAAGATCAGAAAGATGATCAAGAAGAGGAACAAGCTGAAGAGAGATAAAGGCAGATTTTTCAACAACAAGAAGGCCAACAAGGATTCTAAATATCAGACATGCGTTGAATGTGGAAATCCAGGCCATTATAAGCGGGACAGCTACAAATTGAAGTCAAAACAACAATTTGTCTTCAAGGATAAGTAGAAAGATAAAGCATTAATGACTTGCAGTGATGTTGACTCAGTTTCCAGTGAAGATTCAAGTGGAGCCATGGTTAATCTTGCCCTAGTTGGACTTGATGATGATTCTGTTCGAGAAAATTCATAAAATCGCTACTAGAAAGTGATTCAGAGGAAGATCAGAGTGAGGTAAACTCTTTTAAATATAATTTATCTTCTGAAAAATATTATTTTGGAACCACTAACCATGCACGAATGTGAGGATGTATCTATAGGAGAATATCGCTTTCTTAAAGCTGAAAATAACAAGCTAAAAGAGAAAAATAATTATCACAAGACCATAATACAAGATTTGATGAACAAAGTGGATACATGGATTGAGAAGAAGGTACCTACACAAGCTGACAGAGAGGCTGGAATCAAGGATCTTCACGTTAAAGTCAGTCATGTGGAAAATTTCAACAAAATTCTCCTCAAAAGAAACAAGACTCAATTAATGGAGATCATAGAGGTAAAGAAGGAGATTGAAGCAAGGGATGAATGTTTGGAGTTGTTTAAGCTTAGAATATCAATAATTGCAGAACCTACAAATCAAGTAGAAGAACCATCTCAACAAGCTGAAATCAAAGTCAGCAAGCTGAAAAGATTGATCTGCTCACAAAGGAAGTTGACGATCTGAAAAGGGGAATGGGATCCTTTTTTCAAGGAAAAGAGAGTCTCAAATCAATGATGAACAACACAAATATTCCATTAGTTAGAGAAGAAATTGGAATGAATGCAAACAAGAAGGAAAAAGCTCTAAGATATGAAGGGAAACATGGCATACACTATTATTAGGCTACGCCTCGGAAGATATGCAACATATGTGGAAAGAAAGAGCATCTGGAAAAACATTGCAGAGTTCAGAATGGACATAAATTATACCATGGAGGAAACAAACATAAAAAATAGCTTACTATGATCAGAATGGTGAAAGGATACAGCTTACTATCATCAAGCTAACAGAGATAAATCACCCAGATTTATCCAAAAATGGATAAAGAAATCTAATTTATATGTTTTATCTGCTCACCATGTTGGACCCAACAAACTTTTAGTACAAAAAGGTTGAGTTGTTTTATTTGTTTTGTAGATGTGTTTTGCCGCTCAAGTCAAATCAACTCAATGGATCTTGGATATCGGATGTACAAGACATATGAGTGGAGACAAAACACAATTCTTGAGTCTTCAGATGAAAAAGGGTGGAAGAGTGACTATTTGTGATAGCAAAACTCTTCACATCCTTGGAAAAGGTAAAATATGTAATAAACACATTTCAATTGATAAAGTTCAATATGTTAAAGGCCTAAAATATAATCTACTTAGTATAAGTCAGTTATATGATGATGGTCATAAGGTTGATTTTGGTATTGAGATGTGTATTATTATTATTGGTACTAACAAAGTCCCCCTAGTTGCTAGAAGGGAAGGAAATATATATATATATATTGGAGTTTGAGTTATAAAAGCTGTCTTGCTGCAATAGACACGGATCCTTATGTTTGGCATAGAAGATTGGGTCATGCTCACATGGACTTGCTTAATAATCTTTCAAAGAAGAACGTAGTCAGAGGTTTACCCAAAATTAAGTATGTCAAGACTGAGGTGTATTCAGCATGCCAATTAGGCAAGAAAATTAGAAGTACTCACACAACAAAGAAGATGGTATCTACTTCTAAACCCTTAGAACTTTTGCATTTAGACTTATTTGGTTTAGAAGCTTATAAAAGTATTGGAGGTAAGCAATATGGTTTTGTAATTGTTGATGATTATTCTCGTTTTACATGGGTATTGTTTCTTCGTACTAAAGATGCTAAAGATGCTGCTTTTATTGAGTTTGAAAAACTAATTAAGTAACTTGATAATAAGCTCAATACAAAGCTTGTAGGTATAAGGAGTGATCGAGGTGATGAATTCCAAAAACACTTTATTTCTTATTGTGAAGAAAGAGGAATATCAAAACAAAATGGTGTGGTAGAAAGAAAGAATAGGAAACAGTAAGGACATTGTTGTAAGAAAGCAAGCTGCCTAGAAGTTTTTGGGCAGAAGCAATCAACATAACATGCTATGTTCTGAATACAGTATTGATAAGACCTATTTTGGACAAGACTAATATGAATTGCTAAAGAAAAAGAGGCCTAACATTAGTTACTTCAAGATTTTTGGCTCAAAGTGTTTTGTTCTCAAGATAATTGGTAATGATGATAAATTTGATTCTAAATTTTATGAAACAATTTTTTTTGGTTATTCTATAAATAGTAAAACCTATAGAGTTTATAATTTGTCTAAGCAATAAGGAATCTATACATGTTACTTTTCAAGAACCTAACAATGATCTTCCAAGAAACAAGGAAGATGATGCAGGTAAATAAATTTTCTTTTCAAATATAAATTTTAGTGAAAAAAATATCTTTAAATTCAATAAATATTTTTAAGTGTAAACTTTAATAAATTTAATTCAGAAAAGAAAGATACATATTATAATATGTCATACAAATTTTAATATATTAAATTACAATATTTTAAACAAATTTTTACATGTTCTAATTTTAGAAGACGTATACTTTTTTATTTTTTGATCCAAATATGTTTATTTGATTCAAAAAAATTTAATTACAACACAATAAATTAACTTTTGTATTGAAAAAAATGTGTTCATGCCTTCAATAATTTTTATTTTTTCATCAAATTTATTTTTCAAATATTTTTAACCCTACCATAAAGGATTGAAAAATAAGAAAAACTAAAAAGAACATTAAATAAAGAATTCAAAAAAATAGAGACATACAAATAAATTTAATCAAAGAATACAAGAATAATACAGAACACAACACTAATAAAAATACAAAACACTAAAGAAAAAATAAAATCACAGTACACAAATAAATATAGAAGATACAAAATAGACACAAAACACGATTACAATACATATACATACATAACATCTTTAGAGTACATAGTAACTTAAATTTACAGTACTCAAGTAAAAAATTAACTAACACTTAATAATAAAAAATAAAATACAATACACATGCAAAATAGTTAGAGAAAATGTATAAATTTTAGTGGACATATAATAATACATGCTACATATATAAAATTTTGGAGTAGAAAAAGTAAATAAGATAAAAAATTGTAGACCACAATACAAAAAATATGTGTTCAATTATGATCTAATGTGTTAAAATAATTGGAGAACATAACATTAATAAGAACATAAATAAACTTAATTATAGAACACATATACAAAAATATTGAAAAACAATTAATAAAACACGTATAAAAAATATAGAAGGACGTATAAAAAATTTATAAAATGTAAAACATAAAAGTTAGAGAGAACAAAAAAATTAGTAAATGATGTAAATGTAAAAAGTTAGGTTACATAAGTGGACCTATCAAAACTAGTTACTTTAATAAATAAGTTACCACTGAATCTCACAATATATATAGACAAAAGTTGAGTGGAGTCGGTTTTTTATTTGGAGACTTAGAGTGTTGTTTATAGGCGGTTAGATTGGATAAAATGAAGTCTCATATTACCTTGCAGGTGTATAAAATAAAACCTAAAACTAACTGCATTACTTTACATTTCATCAAGTAGTTTATTTTTCCTTAATTGGAGACCCCTAATAATTGGAGTACTGGAGACACAAAGTAAGGGACATTAAATTTTGAATTTTGAAGTGCAGTACTTTTAAATAAATTTTAAATATAACTAACATGCAAAACATAAAATTTATATTTATACCATCATTAAATTATATATTATTAAGTATGTCATAGAATAGAGCATGGGAAAAAACTTATTTAATAAATTTATAAATACAAATTTTTTATCACAAAAATCTACATGAATTATCTCTTAAATAAAATGCAGTATCTTGCATATGTATTAATGCATATGTATTGGTATCATCTATATGAAGTACAAAACATGAACTAATAACAAATTATTTTGTAATTTAGAAATATGTTTTATGTACGGTACATGATAAAAAAGTTTTACCCATAAATTGAATTTTTAATTTTTGATATATTTATCAAAATTGAATATAAAAAAGAAAAAAGTGATTAATAATTTTATTACACCAAAATAAATTTATTGTTAAAAAATATAAATTATTTTAAATAATTTTGATTATTAATTGCGTGGATGGTAAATAATATAGTAAAAACTTAAAAGAAAATAGTTTTCAACCCTTTCACATATAATTCAAATTCTCTTCTAATTAAAATTAAACAAACCAAATTTTATTAACAATAACATTAAAAATAAAAACATTTGAATAAATTATAATATATAAATAACCCTACTTATTTATCTTGTATTAAAGTTTAGCTATTTGATTTTTGTTATAACTGTGCATATTACATTGTGATATAATTGTTATGCTGCTTTGAATATTAAAAACAATTTTAATTCACCTACATTGAAGATGAGAAAAATGAAACTGAATAAATGATAAGATGAAAAAGTTAGGCTATATTAAGATTGTAGAAAGGGACATTTATTCGTCCACTCTCTTCAGAAAAAAGAAAACAAAAAAAATGTATACAAGTGAAAATAACCATACCATGAATAATAAATAATAAAGATGAATGGTATCCACCTATCCAGCTTAATGCCGTCTTAGTAGAATTTTATATGTATATACATATGAAAAAATGATCAAAATAGCTCGTTTTCGACGTCCTTTTGCACAAAATACCCAATCAGGAAATAGGTGCCCAAAATACCCACTAGATACTCCACTAATACTGGAGTATCAGTACTGGAGTATCAGGATGATACGCCATGGAGCATCAGGATAATACTCCATTGTCAGTATAGTATCATGGCAGATCCTTTGTTAGGGAATATCAGTCCTCATACTCTTTTCCCATTTACTTTTAATTTTTTTTAAAATATTTTTTTTAAAAAATAAAAATAAATTTTAAAATTTTAGATGGTACTCCACTGAGAAAAGAGTATTTTATATGTTACTCCACTAACAAAGGAGTATATGGGTGGATACTCGTGTGTGATACTTGTATGTCAATGGAGTATCAACCTCATACTCAAATGTCAGTAGAGTATCTGCTTGTATTTTGGACAGCTTAAAATTATGGTGGGTAATTTGGGCCATTGTTATTTAAAAATGGTTATTTTGGTTTTTCAAAATATATATAAATATATATATATATATTGGTACCAAAATAATATCATGTTTAGTTTGCTTAAAGTTTTTCCTATAAAATTGTTAAAAGAATTATTGAATTATATGTTATATATAAAATTAGCATAAATGTGTGGTTGAAAAATATATATTTAACCCTATATGTTAAATGATGTTGCTCAAATATTTAATTGTAAGTATATTTTTTTATTTATTAGGTGTATCTAAAAAGGTTGTGTTCTTTACAAAAATTGTTCTAGCATATGTGCACTAATGATCCCATAAATAGACAAATGTAGTAAAATTATTAAATATATTTGATTATGTGGTTTACTATTAGTTATGTGAAAGTAATATGCCATGACAATAAAATATGTGCATATTTGAAATCTTATAGTAGTTTTAAGGCATCACCAAATTTAATATCTTTGATAACATTCACGTAATTAAAGTTAAATTATAATTAAAGTTAAATTATAAGGGACAAAATAATGTACGTATATGTGTGGTGATATTAGTATTATAAAAATATTGAGCTATAATATTGGTTTTGAACAATTTTATGAGTCAAGTTCCTTCCCTCATAATAGGTAGTATTCTCTACCATTTATCCTAATAACAATTATAAATATATAAATAAAATCAAAATATGAAATGATGAGAATGAAATAATTTTTTCTAAAAAAAACTAAAACATATTGTATTAAATAGATAGAGAGATAATATAGGTTGAAATGGGGAGAAAAAATATATCTTTATAAATGTATAATAATTTTAGGTTATCAAAAAATTGGGTAAAAATTTTAAAAAAAGAAGAAGAATAGATAATACATTTTTTATATTATCATCATGTGTAATAATGTACTAAGACTACTTGTATCTTGTCTTCCACTTATAGTAGTATTTGTATATCTATGTAAGAAACATTAAGTGTGGAGGCTCTAGTGAACGTTATTAGTTTATATTATTATATTATAGTTTGTAATGTTAATATAGGTGTGCCAAGAATGGTACTGTAATTACCTCAATCACAAAGGGTGGGGTTTGGGTGTCACAAAACTATTATTTTAAAAATAGTTCTTTGTGTACTGGTGTGTTAAGTGTATAAACATTAGGAAATAATAACTTTGAAAAATATAATAAGAAAAATAAGTATATAATTTTTTCTTAACCTTTATCTTTGGTGTTTAAATATTAATTTATAATTTATAATTTTTGGGTCATACAGTTGAGGATAAAATAATAAATGTAAATGATAAATGATAATAATTGGCCTATTTTAATGTCAAATTTATAGCAAGAATGGATTAATAATTTATGATATATATCTCTTTGTTTTATGTAAGAGTTCATACCAATTATTAATTGATTTAATTAAAAATATGTATATTTAATATGTAAATTTTGTGACGTGTAAAATATAAAATAGTTATGTAGCTTAATTAACAATTTTGTAGGTCACAAAAGCATGTATTCTTTGGAAAATTATGGTGCTGTATAAAAATTCATAGTGACTATTTTATAGGTAAAAGTTAATATTTGTTTTGTCAAAATAATATATAAAGTTTTATTTGTTAAGTAGTTTATATTTTATAGATAGTTAGGTTGTATTTATTAAGACAAACAAAATTGGCACCCAAATAATATGATGTTTAGTTAAATTCAATATTTTTTCAAAAAGTGTTAAAACAATTGTTGATTTTATGTGATGTATTAAATTGGCACATTGTAAAGTATATTCTTAACTGTAGATGTTAAATGGTGGTGTTAAAATATATAGTTATTATAAGTACTAGTAGGTGTGTCATTTATAAAGTTAGTATTTAGATTTAAATAAATGTATGTGTGTTTATTAGAAAGTATGTGAATAAACATTATGGCTATATGTATTTATGTTAGATTATATTAGTTGTTTATATAAATTTAGATAAATATGAGGTCATAATATGGCGATTATATATATAAATATTAAATTAAATTAATGATTAGATTGAAAACTTTAAAAAATGTAGTTGATTTCATTATGGAATTTGATTTTGATCACCCACTCCAATCATATCATTTAAATATCATGCCAAATTATTTAGTAAGTACAATGAACAATAAAATATCTTCCCCATAATTTCTTGTGTTGCCTTCTAATTGATGAAAACACAATGTTTAGAGTTTCTTTAACTAATGAGATAAAAGCACAAACTAGAAGGATGGAGGAAAAGATGATTTTTTCACTAAAAATAGATTCAACCTATATTCCTTTGTATCAGAAGGTGTTTATTTCACAAAATATTATGATTCACATATTTTACTTATATCCGTATATGGAATGGATTTCAGTTTTAAATATACCAAGCTGGACTATTTGACGAACAAGTTATGTGATACGTGATTCCCAATCTATTAAGTGGCTACGTGGTTCCATATTACCATGTATAATATTTTTATTATGTACAGGTTATGGTGATGAAATGAGATAATTGTGTTATTGAGAGAGTGCTTAGTTTCTTATGAACAAAAGAAGGTATGGTTCATATAGACAACATGAACACCTAGTAAATAATTTTTATATATAATTATCCAATATTGTAAATATAATTATCCAATGTTGTAAGTGTATTCAGTTTAATTTTATCTGTTTCAAAAAAGTTCAGAAGTTATATTTCTTATGTTTGTTATGTTTTGTTTTACAGTAAACAATGAAATAGATAAGTGAGTTTGTAGTTATATCTGTGTTACATCCAGACTACAAAAACAAATTCCCAAGAAAACTACATTAAATTATTAATTTTATTTATTTTGATATGGTATTGTAACCAAATATGTAATGTCCATTAAAAAATTAACTACAAAAAATTAAGTTTGTTACTTAGATTTGTAAATGATTGAGGCAACATACATATAAACTACTAAATATTAGATTGAACACTTAAAACTAATATAGGTAAATTAAATTGGGGTTTGATTTTGATCATGAAGGAAAATACCATGCCAAACTATTTAATAAATAAAATTACTAGCAAAATATCTAACCCACTATTTCTTCTATATTGGTACCTTCATGAAAGATTAAACAATGATTATACATTATTTGTATGCATACTTATATTAAAATATATTTATTTAATCAATATAATTCACACTTTTTACAAGTGGTGATACAACAAATATGACAACTATGCTCCTACAACATCCATTGGATTGTTAGATTTTTTTTAAATGTATATAATTAATTATTACACTCTTGATTTTTAATTAGTTGTATATAATCTCCAACTAGGAAAGGAATATTATTTGAAAAGTGGTATTTATGATTGATTTATTTCTAATTTCAAGTTTATTAATTTATAATCACATATAGTCAAAAGAAGGTTATCTTCACTCATCTCAGTATTTGTTTCATTTTTTGACACACACTTTCAACACTATAATAAACTTAGTTAAGTACCTCTTGATGCATAAATCATTCACAACATTTATGTACCTATTTTGAATAATAAACATTTTATTAATTCACGTGTACATATTTACCAGAACATATTTTTACTTAACATGCATACAACAACTAACGGCTTCCCAGTATGCTAGCTATGTGATCCATCAACAACTCTCAACTCCTATGCATAGACAAGGAGCCTCAAGTCCTTATTCATTTACTAGTTTACTATTACCAAAATATATTGAGTATGATTTTCAGCTCTTATTTTTCCAAGCTATACACAGAACCAGCAACATTTTTAAGTTTTGCATAAATGGTTATGCTAGCTCAAAAAATTCACACAATGGTTTGATGAGAACATGAAGGGTTTATTGGTTGATGACCGATTAAGATTATATCCTTAATTTTTTATCAACAATTATTTTGATTTAGCTACCACTTCTTTATAAATAAAGATAAGCATTTGTTTATACCATAAATTAAAATTAATTTTGCAAATATATTAAACAAATTCCCTGAATTTTTATTTAAAATCATAATATTAAATTCAATACCTTTTACTAACTTAATTTTTTATTTTTGAGACATCAAATTTATTATTTACTATTCATTTTGATCAAATAATAATATTTCTTGTTATCTATTCTAAAAAATAAAAACTTGAATTTTACCACTAATTCATGTTAGGACCTAAAAGATATTTCTTACTACTTATATACACGCATTCAAACAGTTTTTATATATCTCATTTTAAATATAAAATAAATTTCTTTCTCTCTACCTATGAAAAAAAATTATCTTTATTGATTTGTTCTTTCTTATAAAAATATAAAATTATCTAGGTTATTTACTTTTTTTTGGTTATTTTACAAAAGACTTGTGATAAAATACTCAAATTTTTTATCACAAATTTGTGAATTATTTAATAGTCCATGAATGATTTACTATTGACAACCAATAATAGCTGGGTTGACCTAATTATACTAATATAGTTCTATGGTCTACTTCCTTACATGAATCATATAATTATACTAGTAGGTCCTTTGCAATAAATTTTGTTAAAATAACAGGTAAAAGCTCAAACACCCCCAAACCTCCCAAATTGGGGATTAGATTAGAGTATTTGGTCATCAGACTCAAACCTCAAAATAAATAACACATCTAATCATAAATAATTACATGTAGTTGAAATATAAGTCCTCAAACTAAAGGGAGATTTTTTTAGATTATAGTTCTAAAACCAAGATTTTTAAATTTCACAAATATATATATTTTCTTTTGGAAACCCTCTTTTGAACAATATCCAAACTCAAATTTTAAGGCACTCGTATAACTTTTTGAAAACAAGTGTATTAGGCCAAACTAATTGATAACATAACTATAATATAAACAAAATAATTTTACACAATAAAATTTACTCAATTTTCATATACCGTGAACCAACCATCTTCATTATTACATCTTTAGGTGTTCTTCCAAACCACCTCGTTAAATATTGCAATTATTCCTTTTCACTGGAAACTTAGATTTAATGCAACCAACCAAGTGTGAGAGAATGGATTCTGAGCAAGTACAATAACAACATATTTGTTGGAATATAGTCTAAACTAAGTTATAATAAATATGTTGCTGTCAAGTTTTATGGCTGTCAACACGTGTTATATGCTTTTGAATGGGTCGTGTTCAATTTTAGAAATAGTAGGAGTGTTTTGAATAAGTGAAGTAGTGGTAGAATCTTTGTAGGAGTAAGTTGCTATTATTTAGCACGTAGTGTAGGTGGGTTATCTTTCTATTCTCCCTTATAAATCATTTCTTTTTATGTTAACAAATATACTAGTAGGCTTTTGTTTTCCTTTCAACGTATTACTCAACAGGTGTGTGTGTTAAGAACATCAGCCTGAAACCATATCAGAGTGATGTTCTTAACACACACAGTATATATAACACCTGTTTGAGTAATACGTTCAAAGGAAAACAAAATCCTACTGATATATTTCTGAACATAAAAAGAAATGAGTTACAAGGGAGAATATAAAGATAAGCCACCTACACTACGTGCTGAAAAATAGCAACTTACTCCTACAAAGACTCTCCCACTATTTCACTTATTCAAAACACTCCTACTATTTTCAAAACTGAACACGACCCATTCAAAAGCAAATAACACTTGTTGACAGCCACAAAACTTGACAACAACATATTTATTCTAACTTAGTTTAGACTATATTCCAACATGCTCCCGGTTGGTCTAAACTCCTTTCTGCAACTTCTTGACACCCAATAATGCGCACATTCTTTCAAACTTCAGAGTAGCCATTGCCTTGGTCAAGACATCTGATTTTTGATCTTCAGTCCTTAAATGCTTGATAACAATCTCCCCCCATTCCACACGTTCGCGTATAAAATAATAACGAACGTCAATATGCTTACTACGCCCATGAAAAATCGGATTCTTTGCCAAATTGATAACAGATTTGTTGTCAATATATATTGCGACAAGACCTTGTTTCCCACCTGTTAGCTGACTATGCAAGTTACGGAGCCATACTTCTTGGCAGCCTGTAGCAGTGGCTGCCATAAATTCAGCTTCACATGGGCTTAACGCCACACACCGTTGTTTTTGCGATACCCAGGTGATTAAACTCTCGTTCAAGTAAAAAGTAATGCCTCCCCTACTCCTTCGATCCTCAATATTCCCTGCCAAATCACTGTCGAAATACCCAGACAGGAGGTAGTTTCCTGAACCTTGCAAATATACCAACCCATAGTCAATAGTTCCCTTTACATACTGTAATATACGCTTGACTGCATTCTGATGGACCACTACTAGACGCTCAATGTATCTACTGATAATACCAACTGAAAATGCGAGACCAGGACGGGTGTTTACGAGGTACCTCAGCCCTCCCACTAAGGACTTAAACTAAGTAGGGTCCACAGCTTTCCCTTGCTTATCCTTGCAGAGCAACATGTTTGGCTCCGTCGGATACTTTACTGGATTGCATCCGGCCATACCACCTCTCTCGAGCAATTTCCTTGCATATGCTGACTGTTTAAGCTCCGTATAACCCTTCTATTAATTAACCTCGATGCCAAGATAATAAGTCAATTTTCCAAGATAATAACTCATATTCATTTGACACTTGAAGTCATTGATCATTGACATGCACGTTCAAGTTATCAGTAAGTCATTGGCGTATACACCAATAATCCGAGAACCAGCTACCTCCTTTTTGGTGTAAACGGCGTGCTCATTAGGACATTTAACAAAACCCAAGTACTCTAGAATTTTTTTTAATTTTGTATACCAAGCCCGAGGGGCCTGACGTAGCCCATACAACGCTTTGATTAACTTATAGACGAGGTGCTCTTGATTCTCTTTGAAAAACCCTTCTGGTTGACATACATACACTATTTCCAGCAAATCACCATTAAGAAATATTGTTTTAACGTCTAAGTGATGGACTTCTCACCCATTTTTTACTGCAAGCGCCAATAACAATCTTACTGTCTCCAAACGCGTTATCGGAGCGAATACCTCTTCAAAATCAATCCCCTACTTCTGGACATAACCGTTCGCGCCCAACCTAGTTTTATGCTTGATTACCTGACCACTGGAATCACGCTTTAACTTGTATACACATTTTAATCCTATCGCTTTATGATCTACTGGCAATTCTACAAGTTTTCAGGTATTGTTTTTTTCGATAGCGTCAATCTCCATATTCATAGCTTCCTTCCATGCTTTCTCTGTTGTTGTCTCTCTATAATTAGTTGGTTCTTCCACACCCAATAACATCAATTCATCTACAAGTCCAGTCTCCTCAGTTTCATCATACACTGCGCTTAATGAGCGAAATTTCCGGGGCTCAGTTTCATCACTTGTATCTCTTGGTGACATCGTATTTGACTGAAACTCATTCGATATTGCAGAAACTGTGTGGTACCCATCCATGCTGTCCATACTATCAATTCTTGGTGTAGATGGATCCTCCCCATTTGTTATGTCTCTTTATTCAGTACTCTGAGTTCCGAGAACAATAAATGGTCCTCGTTGATCTTGTGCCTCCTTTTGAGCATCCCATGACCAGCCTTTTCCCTCTTCAAAGATTACATTCATACTCATATGAACAGTGTTAGTATATGGGGCGTAGAGTCGATACGCCTTAGTTCCTGGTTCTTTTCCAAGGTGTATCACTGCTTTGCAGCGATTATCAAGTTTTGTGATGTGTACACTAGGTATTTTCATATGTGCCACACAACCAAAAACCCGTATGTGCCCAAGGTCTGGTTTCTTTTTAGTCCACACATCGTAAGGAGTCTTTCTGGATAGAGCTCGTGTTGGCAATCAGTTGATTACATAAACAACATGTTGAGCAGCTTCACCCCATAGTTTTGATGGCAAATGTCGTTCTTTAAGAGACACCTTATCATTGCCACGAATGTCCTGTTCTGACGCTCGACTACCCCGTTCTGCTGTGGGGAGTACGGAGCAGTGTAATGTTGAGAGATGCCCGAGTCATTACAATATGAATTGAATTTTTTTGAACAAAATTCCTCTCCCCGATTAGTTCTCAAGACCTGTATTTTTGTTTTCGAGTTCTTTTCAACTTTTACTCGAAATTTAATAAATGCATCCAACACTTCATCTTTGCTGGTCAACATGAATATCCACATAATTCGACTAAAATCATCTACCAAGAGAAGAAAATACCTATTTTCGGCTGTTGTGGCAGGTGTTATAGGACCACATAGGTCCCCATGGATCAATTCCAAAGCATATTTCACGTGAAAATTTGTCTGATTTGGAAATGATTTTCTTGTTTGTTTAGCCAACAAACACCCAGTACACACTCCTTTAGGTTCGACTATCTGTGGAAAACCATATGCCATCTTATTTGCAGACATCAGCCTCATCTCTTGAAAGTTTATATGCCCAAGACGTGCATGCCATAACCATGTTATTTCTTCGTTTTTTGTCATTAAACACTTTGATTTTCCTGTTTCAAGAATAATCTTATGGAGCCTATGTGCAGATCTCCTAAGTTTCATGAGTAGCCTTTGTTGCGCATCATAAACCCATAGGTGGTCACCCTTTAACACAATTTTATTAACAATTCTCTGACAATTGCCCAATAATTATGATATTATTACAGAGAGTGGGGATGTAATATACCTCTCGAAAGACCAGCTGCTCCCCATTCTTACATTTGAAAATTATTGACCCTTTCCCTTTGATGTCCACTGTCGATATGTCACCAAACTTGACTTGCCCCGTTATGTTTTCATCCAATTTCAGAAATTTTGAGTGCTGGCCTATTATATATGGTTGCTAGCTCCATTGTCCAAATACCAAACATTTGATTCGACCTTCTTACCTTCACTCTAATTCAGTCTTGGTACTACATTTCTCTCATTTAGCAGCAACTGACGTCTCTCTTTATTTTCATATTCTAACATAAGGAGTGTAGGCTCATCGTCATGAGTTTGTGTAAGGTTTGCTTCTGGTCCTTGTTCCTTATCACGTCGTGATTTACGGCACTCCGCATCATAGTGACCAAGTATATTGCAGTTAAAACTTCGCATTTTATTTCTATCTCATCATCCACGTCCTCCTTCCCTTGGATTATACGAGCTACTTCCTCTATTTCTTTGACCTTGAGACACGTCTGTCCCCATTTTCTTGGATCTCATTGCCCATTCCTCCTTAGTGAGTAATAGATGACCCTCATTGTTCTCCCATTTCAACCACTCATCTTCAGTTAACAGGAGTTTTCCACCACTAGCCTCAGTTTGTCCCCGTAACCTCTCTTCATGAGCCTTTAAAGACCCAATTATCTCATCCAAAGTCATTTTTTCTATATCACCAAATTGTTCAATCGCCGATATAATTTGTAGAAACTTTGAAGGGACAGCTCATAAATGTTTCTTCAACTCATAATCTTCTTTTATTGTCTCATCCATGGTATAGATATTAGTAACTAGGCCATTTAACCTTATGCAGAAATCATTTATCAGTTCTGTGTCCTTCATAGTCAAGGACTCACAGTCAGCCTTAAGCGTCTGAATTCGTTCCTTTTTAACCCGGTCTGCTCCCAGACATAATGTTTTCAGCATATCCCATGCTTCTATGGCCGTTTGCTTGTCTGCAATTGTGAGTAACATGTCCTCTAGAATACTTTGATAAATTGCAGCTAGTGTCGTTTTGTCTGTCTTCTCCTCTATCGTGGCCTTAGCACCTTTAGGCTCCACTACACTCCACACCCCATGAGCTTGCATAAAAACTATCATCTTTAACGAACATGCTGTGTAATTACTCCTTGTTAGTATCGGGTAATTCAGACCTACTGCATTCTCCTTAATTTTAGTTATCTCCATCGTATTTTCTTTTGTCATACACTGAACGTAGCTCTGATACCATATATATATTATGTGCGTTAAGAACATCAGCCTGAAACCATCATTAGGAAGCCTCAAAACATTTGCAGGTTTTTCAAATAAAACTGAAATCTTCACTTTAATAATATCAAAGTGATTTTGATAATTTTCAATACTTTGTCATTAAATCTTTGGTAATTGAGAAAACGAGGCTTCAATGACAATTTCAATCTCAACAAGAATGAGAACTAGAAAAAAAGTATCAACACTAATATTGTACACACACAATATGATACAATAATAAAAATCTGAATCATTAGTCTTATATGAATGCTCTCAATCAATATATCAAAAAGTTAGTACCAAATAAATAATTAATTTTGATGGGAATCATAAGACAGTATGCCGCTGTAATATATGCGAATTTTGAATATTTTAAATAAAAATAAAATAATAATAATAATAATAATAATGATGATAATAATAATAATAAAGAATTTGATTTAAATTAGAATTAGAATTATAAAAGATTTTGTAATCGAGTAAGTAGTAATTATATTAAAAAATGGGAGTAGTTATAAAACCTATATATTGTTGACATGACCCTTAATTAAACAAATTTATGTTTTATTAAAACCCTAAAATGTAGTGGAAAGAGATAGAGCCGGAGAACCGAAAAGGAAAAGAAGTAGAGCAAAATAAAGGGGTTAATTCGCTTTTAGCTTTCAAGCTCTTAAAAGTTCAAGTAACCATATTCATAAATTAGTTCAATTATTGCCAATAAAGTCTCAAGCTATTACTTGTCATCAATTATGTGATTCGTTTTTGTACCTAAATAGATATTCCAAGACTATAATATAATTTTCCATGCTAGTTGGTGTCCCGATTAGTTAAACTTTAATGTCTACATGTAACTTCATATATTAAAAGAGATGATAATTCTTAATATTTAAATAAATTAGGCATGACATGTTAATATTTAATTAACCAAATTTGTGGCACGGTTGTTTATGTATAGTCCAAAATAATATATTATATATTTTGAAGTGAATGAACTCTGCTTAATTATTAAGTCTATTAGAAACAGTAATATTGGTTTTAATATTAAAGTTAAGGTAGTTATAAAAGTAAGTCTGGAGCTTCGATGCAATTTGTACAGGTGAGTGGTTCAGGCCAGTGTTAACTAAGTTACAGATAATTAATATTTTGGTAGGAGGGATGAGTTTAATTATTGAATTTAGTAAGAATGCACATTAACGAAACTATATTTTATGGTTTAGATTAAGAACCCACAAATTAGCGGATAAGTTGAGGATATCGTTAGCAAATTTAGTTACAGGTTTTGAGGTACGGATTATGTCCCATTTTTATTCAGTACTCTTCTTCTTAGAAATTAAATATTTTTCATTTTTATTCGCTCCGTCAATATTGTTTGGTTATTTTGACTCCCAAAATTGGTTTTAAAATTATTTATGACACCGTCTGCTTTGAAATCTGAATTTTTTGTCTCATGTGATTTTTAAATTTTACGAAAAATATTATTTTTAATTTGAACCCTTAGCGTGATATATGGTATACCGACTTAACCAGCTGTAGGGTTACTACAACCATGTCATTACGACACCAATGGCATGACACTTCCATGACAGTGTGATTGGTCACGACGTATCCTTCTGTTAGCTCCTGGGAGGAGCTTTTGCACATTTGATATTTGTTCACGATACGTAGGTGCACCCAGAGTTTGATTTATGATTTGGTTTATGGTGATGTTGTATATATTGTACACGTTATCCATTCTGTTGCACGCACCTATGATGTGTGTATTTGTATCTTTTCTGATCTCGATATAAAATATCCTAACCCCTCGTTATTTCAGCCTTACTAATTTTTAAAATTATTGATTTATTATAAATTACAGATTATTTATTTCCGATCCCTTATTTTATAAACTGTATTTCAAATCCGTACTGGGCGTTTGGCTGATGTCGTATTCTTTTTCTGGCAGGTGCTTAGGGGGGTGTGGGACTGTGTGATGGGGAGTTACCCCATTTATCGATTAGGATTTCAAATTTTATTATTATCTAGACTAAATTATTTAAATAGAGATTTCTATATTTATATTATTGGTTTAGAAAGTTTGGAGATTTATTATTATTTTGGAGATTTTAGACTGTTTAATTGTGTTAAGAAATATATTAGTGCTCTCTTTGCAGTTTTATGGATTTTAAGTAATATCTCCTTTTGTTATTAATAAGGGGGTGTTACAACTGCCACCCATGATAAGGCTAATAGCAGCACTGCATCATGCTTCGATGAAAAGTGTGTCATAGTATATTCACTGGCTAGACCGCTCCCACACATGTTTAATGTTAACCACCTCATCTTAAAATACTTTAATAAAGGAGCCCAATCAATCGATATCCTTAATAATTCAATTACCCCATTTGACATGGTGACCAATAATCTCAAAATAAATTCTGAATTTACAATAGTGAGAACATTTGCATAATTTAAAATCTAACATATGGATATGTAAAAATATCTAACTATTCAGAATATAGAATAGTGAAAGAGGTCCTGCAAAATCAGAACATAACACATTCATATGTAAAATATTTAGTTATTCTAAAAGTAAAATGAGGGAGGAATGCTTGCATTTGTTCCTTATAAACTAAACACTTTATCTGATTTTGACGTCTCAAAACATCACCATCTTCTATCCCCCGTAAATTTATGATCTAAAGCTGATGCGGTTTGTATAAGTTTGTTAAATAACAATATTTAACTTTACTAGTCATCCATATGTCTTGTTCTAATAATTAAAACATACAATTTAATCATCAAAATGATGATTATTTGACAAACTTCTTGTCTAAAACTACATCATCTACCGATTTGTAGATAATAAAAAAATTATACACAGTAACATGGAACCACGTAGTAATTCGTCAAATGGTTCAGTTTGATATGTTTAAAACCGAAATTCATTTCATATTAACATGTGACTCATAATCTATTTTGAAATAAACCACCTTTGGATACAAAATAATATAGGTTAAATGTATTTTTAGTGAAAACTTCATCTTTTCATCCATCCTTCTAGTTTGTGCTTTTATCTCATTAGTTAAAGAAACTTTGAACATTCTATTTTCATCAACTTAGAAGGCAACACAAGAAATAGTGGGGAAGATATTTTTTTTGTCATTATACTTATTAAATAATTTGGCATGGTATTTCAATGATATGATTTAGAGTAGGTGATCAAAATCCAATGCCACAATAAAATCAACTACATTTTTTTAAGTTTTCAATCAAATCATTGATTTAATTTAATATATATATAATCTTGATGCCATATTATGACTTCATAGGTGTGTGTAGGGAGATAGAACTCTAATGAATATTTGAATTTATTTCAACCTAATATTATCTAACAAGTAGAAAGTTAAAACCTAAATAAATAACATATCTAAATTTATATAAACACCTAATCTAATCTAACATACATACATATAACCATAATGTTTATTCACAAACTTTCTAATAATCATACCTACATTTATATAAATTTAAATACTAACTTTGTAAAGGACACACCTACTAGTACTTATAATAATTATATATTTTAACACCAACATTTAACATCTATGGTTAAGAATATACTTTACAATGTGCCAATTTGATACATCACATTAAATCAACAATTATTTTAACACTTTTTGAAAAAATTATTTAATCAAACTAAATATCATTTCAGTGCCAATTTTGTTTTTCTTAATCAGTACAACCTAACTTTCTATAAAATATAAACTACTTAACAAATAAAACTTTATACATTGTTTTGACTAAAAACACTAATTTTTACCTATAAATAGTCACTATGAATTTTAATACAGCACCATAATTTTCCAAAGAATACATGCTTTTGTGACCTATACAATTGATGATTAAACTACTTAACTATTTTATGTTTTATACCTCACAAAATTTACATATCTAAATATAAATATTTTTAATTAAATCAATTGACAATTGGTATGAACTCTTACATGCAACAAAGAGATATAGATCAATTTGACATTGAAATAGGCCAATTATTATCATTTATCATTTATATTTATTATTTTATTCTCAACTGTATGACCCAAAAATTATAAATTATAAATTAATATTTAAACACCAAAGATAAAGGTTAAGAAAAAATTATATACTTATTTTTCTTATTATATTTTTCAAAGTTATTATTTCCTAATGTTTATACACTTAACACACCAGTACACAAAGAACTATTTTTAAAATAATAGTTTTGTGACACCCAAACCCCACCCTTTGTGATTGAGGTAATCACAGTACCATTCTTGGCACACCTATATTAACATTACAAACTATAATATAATAATATAAACTAATAACGTTCACTGGAGGCCAATCTACATATGTAAGGACATGGAGCCTCCACACTTAATGTTTGTTACATACATAGTACAAATACTACTATAAGTAGAAAATAAGATACATGTAGTCTTAGTACATTATTACACCTGATGATAATATAAAAAATATATTATCTATTCCTTTTAGTTTTTTAAAAATTTTACCTAATTTTTTGATAACCTAAAATTATTGTACGTTTATAAAGATATATTTTTCCTACCAATTTCAACCTATATTATCTCTCTCTATATATAAGACAACATTTTTTAGTTTTTTAGGAAAATCAATTCATTCTGATCATTTTATATTATGATTTTATTAATATATTTGTAATTGTTATTAGGATAGGTGGTAGAGAATACTACATAGACTACTATGAGAGAAGGAACATTGACTTATAATATTGTTCAAAACCAATATTATAGCTCAATATTATCATTATAATTGTCTTTTAGATAAAAAACAAATCTATATCATAATACTAATATCACCACACATATACTACAATATTTTGTCTCTTACAATTTAACTTTAAGTACTTAAATGTTATCCAAGATATTAAATTTGGTGCCAGCAATGCCTTAAAACTACTATAAGATTTCAAATATGCACATATTATATTGTCATGACATATTACTTTCACATAACTATAATAAACCACATAATCTAATATATTTAACAATTTTACTATAGTAATGACTATTTATGGGATCATTAGTTCACTTATGCTAGAACACTTTTTGTAAAGAACACAACCTAAAAACAGATACGGCTAATAAAAAAATACTTAAAATTAAATATTTCACGAACACCATTTAACATATAGGTTTAAATATATATTTTACAGCCACACACTTATGCTAATTTTATATATAACATAAAATTCAATAATTGTTTCAACAATTTTAGAGGAAAAAATTTAGGCAAACTAAACATGATATTATTTTGGTGTGAATATATATATACATATAATTAAGTTCTATGTAGACACCATTAAGTTGGGGACAAAGATACCATTCATCTTTATTGTTTATCCATTTTTCTTATGGAGGTTAAATTATAAAAAAAAGAATCAATTATTATTTTAAATTAATAATACTTAAAAAAAAATTGTAAACCGGCGTGTATCACATAAGCTGGACATGGTTAATCCACTTTAGCACTAGAAATAACCTTAGTTAGTTTTGTTTATTCAATTTGAACTAAAATTTTGAACTAAAATATCAGAATTTAGCAAAGTTAGTTGGTTTATTTGGCCAATAAAAAGTTTAAAAGGTTAATATGTAAAAAAGTAACAAGTTTATTGGGTTTTTTTCCTAATAACTCTTTTCTTTTCTAAGGAGACTGGACCAATAAACGCCCCTTTCTACAATCTTAATATAGCATAACTTTTTCATCTTATCATTTATTCCGTTTTATTTTTTTCATGTTTAGTGTAGGTTAATTAAAATTGTTTGTAATATTCAAAGGAGCATAACAATTATATCACAAAGTAATATGCAAAGTTATAATAAAAATTAAATAGCTAAAATTTAATACAAGATAAATAAGTAGGGTTATTTATATATTATAATTTATTCAAAAGTTTTTATTTTTAATGTTATTGTTAATAAAAAATTATTTTGTTTAATTTTAATTAGAAGATAATTTGAATTATATGTGAAAGGGTTGAATACTAGGCAATTAATAATCAAAATTATTTAAAATTATTTTTGTTTTTTTAATAGTAAATTTATTTTGGTGTAATAAAATTATGAATCACTTTTCCTTTTTTATATTCAATTTTGATAAATATATCAAAAATAACAAATTCAATTTATGGGTAAAACTTTTTTATCATGTACCGTACATCAAACATTTTAATAAATTGTCGAATAATTTATTTGTTCATGTTCTGCAGTTTATATAGAGGATACCGGTACATATGCAAGATAACTATTTACGAGATAAAACATGTAGGTTCTTGTGCAAAAAAATTTGTATTTATGAATTTATTAAATAAGTTTTTTTGCCACACTCTATTATATGACATACTTAATAATATATAATTTAATGTTGTTATACTGGATGTCTATATGTTGTTCTTATAAATATAAATTTTATGTTTTGCATGTTAGTTATATTTAAAATTTATTTAAAATTACTACATTTCAAAATTAAAAATTTAATGTCCCTGGCCCCTTCATGTACATGCCCTTGGACAACACATCTTTTTTAATCTAATGGTGAGTACCAATTATTACGCGTCACCACAAGAACCCAACTCATATATATATATATATATATATATATGTATATAATAAATCTACTAATATTTAATAATTAACTATATTAACAACACTATTAAACATTTAGCTTACCAGAATATTTTCTAGAGTGAGAAGCTCCTCCTTCTCTCTAGAATTTCAATTTTCGGCCTAGCTACTACACACATCTAATATCCAATGCATGCTATTATCCACCAGTCCTTCCTTCTCTTTCTTCAACCTGAATTTTCTTCCAACCTTCATCTCGGTCCCTTTATTCACTCACTCTATACACGCTCTGTACTTTCTGCTTCCCGTCCTCATTACCTATATTTCAACACCCATATTTCATATCATCTTGATTCTCCATGGGGTCCCGAAATTCTGAAAACTCGGGTAGCATGAACTCGGAGGAATTTTTTAATTTCATTGGACACAACTACGTGGCTCCCCGTTTGTTAGCTCTTCCAGCAATTGATCATCAAGTTTTCTTGGCAGAAGCTGCTCGGAATAGTGAGTGGTCACCTACTACGGCTCAAAGAATTTATGAAGAAACAAGATTAATCTTGGATGGTGGTTCTACCAGGAATGACTCTCGCTGTGGCGTCCTCCAAACCCGAGTCAGAATTTTGGGGTCAACAACACAAACAAAATATATTAACCTGTATAAGGAATATTATTTATAATGACCCTGCTTCATAAAACCATGGATCACAACAGGTTAAAGTATGAAAACAAGCCTAAACCTTAATTTATTACATCGTACCAAATCCCGACTGACTTAACTTACAATTGATAATAAAGTCTTTCTTACAATCGTACTCTCTTTTCACTGCATGAAGCTCCTGCTAGCTCGATCCAACTTAAACCGGAACCTTAGCCCGCACTTTGGACTGAGGAACTTCTCTATCAACCATATCCTTTTTAACTGTAAAATATATAAAAAGTTTCACAAGGGTGAGCTAACTAGCTCAGCAAGTCAAAATAATAATAACTGAGGTTAAACAATAGTCAAATGAGATGATTCAGTGGATTCAAGTTTCTTTTTAACTAGTCATTAGAATTGGATATTCATTTTAAGTTTTAGAAACCAAGGTTAGGCTGCTAATTAGTCACGCACTAACCCCGAGCGAAGCACATAGCTCTGCTCTTACGAATTGGATCCAAGGCACACATTGGCCTAATTCGACCACGAATCTGGTATAACCACGAATCTGGTCCACATAAAGAAAACTATCCAATTCTAAAACAATTCAGTATAATAAACAAAGTAATTCAATAAGCCAGATCATAATCAACAGTAATAAAGCATTGGTATAAAAACGTAATGCGATTCATGAGTATCACAAGGGTATATCTGGATATGTAAAAGAAACGGTTTTCAGTTTGTTAAAGTATCAGGTATTAGTTTAGTAATGATTTTTCGAGGTATAGTTCTTTGATGTTATAAGGATTGGTTGGGATATAAAAGTTTCTGTGTTTTCAAACAATTTTCTTCCAGTGTTTGGTGTTTGGTAATTAAACATTTGGGGAGTAGTATCATATCTGTGTGGTTTGGTATCTGAGGTATCCATACGATTTAGTCCTTGGGATTTCCGAAATAGTGTATCAACAAAGGATGTTTTGCAAAGAATAAGGCTTACGGCTCAAGATCAAGAAAGAATCAGGGTTCAAGGGTAAATAGTTTAAAGCACTTGCATTATAAAACATGAGTTATGTTTAATAATAGCAACATGTTATGAAACAGTTCGAAAACATTGATAATATATTTTAGAGAAAAGTTCAGAAATACTTGCAAAGGCTCTAACGTCCAACCACTATATCACATTGGATTCGACTTCGACACTCTGGTCTTTCTGGTTGAAACTCTACTGAGCTCGTCGACTGACCACTAGGTTATCTTTAGTCCATCGTCCATTTTCAGGTTCCCGACTATAACCTACAAGGTCGAAATATCCTACGTTAGACGTCTAGGTATGCTTGACATATCCTCGATACTAATTCTTACCCAACGATATTCAAAACCAACTCATAATTATTCATATTAGAATAACACAGACAACAATTAGGGTTCATATTCTCAAAATCGATCTAGTGTTCGTTTTTAGAAAATACGTATACTCGTCATTTTACAAAATTAGGGTTATCGTGTATAAAACATACATATATGTATTTACTTATACTCGCTCGACGTCCCGATAATCCTCGGATACGCTCTCGTATTTCCGTAGTTCGATTTTCCGGAAATTGGATAGCGTGTTCTTTGTTTATCGGACTACCCGTCGATACAATTCGACTTCTCAATCAACAATAAATCTAATCAACTCAAATTCATAACCCAACCACGCAATCCAACAATCTCAAATAACTACAGCACAAAATTAATTTCATTTCACGAAATTATTCAATTAAATTTCCTGTGTAAAATAAATAATAATTAAAATCAGTACACTCCATCAAGAAGAAGCAAAATAGCAACCCGATTACACATCACAAATCGGCCGGAAAATGGCCAGAAACGTGAAGCAAAATCGGACAAGAACAGTAGGCACAAAGAACTGTACAACCCAGGCAACACAGACATGTATTTGACATGTACATACATATATAATACATGGACGAACACAACCACGGCCTCACCACCACCGCCTCGTCGGAAGCCGAGGAATTGCGGCAGACACCGCATGAATCACCGGGAAAAATGAGAATCACGACAAATAAACTGAGGAGCACATCCCTGACAGCTTACCGAACCATAACCATCGCGAGGGGAGGGGGAAAACCCGAGAGAAAAAAATCAAACCAGAGATATAGAAGAAAGAAAAGGGATGAGAACAATAGAGCTTATCCCCTTTTATTTCTGTATATATTTTTTTCTTGTTTGTTTGCTGCCCAACACGTGTCCACAAAATGGCTAAGCACTTGACACGTATACAATTAACACCCGACAGCAAAATTTTGTACCGTATTTTCGTAATTATCGGACTAGGGTGTGCGTAAAACAAATTCATAAAATTACGAAATAAGCTCAAAATTTTCTAAAAACCCCGAAACTAGTAAAATAAAATTTTCATAATTTTTAAAGCATTTTTGAAACGATATTTGTACACGCAATTCACAATTAACGAACCGAGTTGCCCTTAAAACAATTTCAAAAAATCATGAAACTAGTCTTATAATATTAGAAATATTCCGAAGTTTATAAAAACATAAATTTCGTAATTTTGAAACAATTTCTAAAATGCACTTTATGCCCGCTTTTATCAATTAAACGAATCGACACGCGGATAAAATTAATCCCAAAAATTCCCAAAATAATTTTAAAATTCCCGGAATATTCCCAACTTAAATAAATATGAGTTTCATAATTTTTGAAGAGTTCTTGAATTAAATATGGATTTATAAATAAAAGCATTCAGAAAATCATTTAAAGATAAATAATTAATAAAATATTGATTTCTCAATTTTATAAAATCCTAAAAATAATTATTGAAATTATAAAATTATAAAAATAATTTTAGAGACACTTCAAATATTTATACAAATAAAGTTGCATTAAATCCACTTTAAAAGTGGAACAATTCAATGTAATTCCTTAATTAATCACGTGAACTACCCGGTACATCATAAATCGCAACTAGATAAAAATCAAACAACACATACCGGTCAAACCAATACACATATTTTATTTAATAATTTCCATAATAATCACATATTTAAATAATTCAAAAATATATAGGTCGTTATATCCTTCCCCCTTAAAAGGATTATGTCCTAAGAATCTGATCTAGTTACACAAGTGATGATATTTGTCAAGCATATCTGACTCTAGATTCCAAGTAGACTCTTCTACTCGAGGATTTCGAACGTACTGACTATAGATATACACCCATTTCCAATGACTCGCCTTCAACGATCAAAAATTTGGATTGATCACTATATGCAAAATAAACTTGGACAAGAGCCCCATTGGCTCTTGATCAATCACTTAATTCAAATCAGATACTTATCGTTTTTAGCTTTAACAGGTCAAACACACTCTATGTACACACTGTTGCGACGGTAACATCAACTCATGAACAACTTTATCTATATTTATCAATATCTCGAATGGTTCACTAATTTTAGGACTTAGCTTGTCCTTTCTACTCAAACTTATCCAATCTCTTTCAAGACGACACTTATACTAACACTACCGGTCCTATTTCTATACTCATACTTTCTCTCAATACAATTTCTTCTTCTTTCTTTGTCTACTCCGAGCGACTTCAATCAATATTACTATGCTCTTGGTGTGCCAATTTAACTTAGAATTTGACACCTTTCTTTCTCCCACTTTATTTTAATAGAAATGGGGACCTACACTTGCGTTCACATGAAGCTTGGTAAAGTGGCATTCCAAAGCTGACATCGTTGATAATTGATCTTTCCGGTGTTTCCTTAAAATTCAACCTCTCAACATACTTTATAGTTCCTGAATTGCTTTATCATTCTGACCCTTTGTTTAAGGATGATAGGCGGTGCTCATTTTCAACTTGGTTTCCAAACATTTAAACATCTCTTACTCTTTTTTCATCAGTTAAGGCTGAAAAATAATCTCATATATTCACGTATTATCACCTTTAAGTATTTGAACTTCAGATTCTACTCTTTTTAATCCATTTATTAACTCTTCGGTGGTCTTAATTACATCCAATCCTTTCTGTCGGCATAAGGCATCTGTTACCATACGGCTTTGCTTAGGTAGTTATAAATGGATTAATTCAGAATCTTTTGTTAACCTTGGTCAAAATTTCATTCTTGAAGACTCAACGTATAGTTGCTTTCCTTCTGATCTTTGGAGAAAAATCTTTGGGCATTTCATGCAGGCTTTCTTATTCTTTGAGTAGCTGAGGATGTTATCAATAAATACAATTTGATTATCAAAGTACTCCTTATAACCCATGTTCCTTAATTCCTTACAGCCACCTGATACACTGGTTATTTCACATAATATCACTAGAGCTTGCAATGCTCATAACTCACTTTAATCGTAATCTCTGATATATTCTCTGGTCGGATCTTAAATTAATCCTCAAGACATAACACACTTCTTAAATTAGGTCTCATAGGTAATCAATCTTTATATGGGTCACTTATTCTTAATCGTTGTTTTATTAAACTCCCGCTAATCAGTACATAATCTCATAATTTCATTTCTTTTCTCTAGCAACATCACTGATACATTTTACGATTCGCTTCTTGTAAAACCATTCCTTGGTCTGCCTTATTCACTAGGCCTCCGATACTTTGCCTTGATTCTTTGACGTGTCCAACACTTCCCAATATATTTTGAAATTCCCTTCTAATACCTGCTTATCACTATTTTGCTTTAAATTTCCGTATATCTTGGCATTTTTTTTCAATAAATTAAATACTTTATATTGTGAATTCCCTGTGGGATCTCATTTCTTAATCCTGCTACTTATAGCATCCAGGTACTGGAAGAAAACCTAGGAATATCGTGATCGTTCTCATGGGCACATAAATTTCCTTTTACTAACTATTAACATCGTGTTCGATTATCTTTTATTGACATCCTATCTTTCTCTTCATAACTTCGACTGAAAGGTCATACTATCCATCCTTGTTCCTTTTGGATTACGAACTTTAACTTCCAATTCCAACCTCTAAAATTCCATGGATAATTCTTCTGGTGTAGTCTCTATGTTTGTTCTCTCTCCTTTTTACTTATCTCTTGCCACTACATTGGCTTTCCCTCGTGAATTCATACTTTAAACTCTTATGGTCCATATAGATCTCACACCTTTCTCCATACATATCATGTTTACCAATCTTCAAAGTGAATATTAGTACTGTTAGTCCCAGTTATGATTAGGATACTTCTGCTCATAAGGTTTCAGTTTTTTGGGTACATATACAATAACTTTATTGTGCTACATCAACAGACATCCTACTCCCTTATGAGAAGCATCACCATAGACTACCAAATCTCCTTGATACATTCAAAGTGATAAAGCAGGTGTTTTAACCATTCTTTCATTTAACTCCGCAAACTTTCTTCACCCTTCTCCATTTCATATAAACTTCTCGCTATTTTATGGTTAGCTTCGCCAAAGGTATTACAACTTTGAAGAAATCCTGCATAAGTTTTCAATAATAACCAGTTCAGGTTAAAACTTCTTACTTTTATTGGTGCTTTCAGCCTTCTTTTATTCATAGTAACTTTAATTTCTACTGGATCTCCTTTGGTCTCCTCTTCACTGATTACTTATGCTTTCTACCATCAAAACTTTCATCTTACAAACTTTACATACAACTTCTTTCTTCCTCGACTCCTCTGTTATCATTAAATGCTTCGCATGGTCCTCCGTTGACTTTAAGTAACACAAATACAACCCATCCACATACTCCTTAAAGATTCTGTCCATCAAGTTTTAATATTATTGGTATATTGATTAATTCAAATGATATCACTATAACTTTATAGTAGCAGTACTTAGTTCTGAAAATTATCCTTGATATGTCCATAGGTTCAATCTCCAATTGATAACGCCCAAATCTTAAATTAATTTTAGAAAATACTTTGTTTCTTCTGTTTGATCAAACAAATCAGTAGTTCGAGATAACAGATACTTACTCTTGATAATAAACTTGTTGAGCTTTCTTTAGTCGACGCATACTCTCATACTTCTATTTTCTTATTAACAATTAGTACTGGTGCATTTCACGGGATATACTGGGTCTAATCGCTTCTTCTTCTAGTATCTCTTGCCTCTGCTTTGCTGACTTTCTCATTTTAAGTAGTGCCATTTTGTGTAAGGCCTTGGTCACTGGCTTCATCTCAGGTGATAAGTCAATTGCGAGCTTCTTTTCTCTATCGAGAAGAAATGTTGATAACTCATCTAAATCATATCTTGAAACTCCTTAATTGCTATAAAATCATCAAATTTTGCTTGCTTCTGACTTTTATTTTTCTCATAATCACCATAATGCTCACATTTTGATCACCGTAATCATCGTTAACAAATTTCTTTACCCTCCTTCTTCCTTCATACCTCATCATATTCTCATTTGACGTCTTCAGGACTATCTCTTCATCACAACGGTTCGTCTAGCCACACGCTTAAATAGTTGATCCATTTCTTAGAATAATGTCAAATCCTCTTATCTTAAATGATATTGATTCTTTACAACATATTGCCAGAAATCTCAATTCCACCATTGGTACTCACTTATTTAACAAAATACATGTTCTTGACTTGTTAGTCCTTTGATCCTAATCTTATCAATTCAACAGGGTAATTCATCTCATCAACAAAACCTTGAGAGATAAATAATTAAGTTTCTCTCACATCTTTTAATACTTTAGCACATAAGGTATTCACCATAATCATCCATGTCATCACGTCCGTATTCTGAATAACATATTTCAAAGGAAAATCGCATATTCTCATTTTCGGAGACGTATTCCCTTATTGGAGTAGATTCGCTTGATTCTTAGTGCATTCCTGATTGGGTTAGTGATTTGTAATTCTCGCCATATGCCCTTGTTTTCTTTCCATGCATGAGAGGTAGATGGAACTTTGCCCGTTTGGTCCATAATACGTTGATTTCTGATTGAAAACAGAAAACTACTTGCAAAGAATGACAGTATAACGAAACAACCAGAAGGATTCATAAAAAAATTTAGAGTAGAAAAGAAAGAAGAAACAAGGATTTGGATATGAATGAGACAACCATATTGGTACTTAAGATGGCCAGTCTTTCATACCATATGGCATACAGCACATGATTAGGTGGCGTCCCACCCGACTCTTCGTCATTCTGACAAAGTGTCTCACCTGAACACTGTTTGTCCCAATCAGAAAGCAAAGTGGCTTCACCAATTAAATCGAATAACTACAGCACGAAATTAATTTCATTTCACGAAATTATTCAATTAAATTTCCTGCATAAAATAAATAATAATTAAAATCAGTACACTCCATCAAGAAGAAGCAAAACAACAACCCGATTACACATCACAAATCGGCCGGAAAATGGATAGAAACGTGAAGCAAAATTGGACAAGAATAGTAGGCAGACAGAACTGTACAACCCAGGCAACACAAACATATATTTGACATGTACATACATATATAATACACGGCCGAACACAACCACGGCCTCGCCACCACCGCCTCCTCGGAAGCCGAGGAAGGGCGGCTGACACCGCATGAATCACCGGGAAAAATGAGAATTACGGCAAATAAACTGAAGAGCACATCCCTGACAGCTTACCGAACCATAACCATCGCGAGGGGAGGGGAAAACCCGAGAGAAAAAAATCAAAGCAGAGATATAGAAGAAAGAAAAGGGATGAGAACAATAGAGCTTATGCCCTTTTATTTCTGTATATATTTTTTTCTTGTTTGTTTGCAGCCCAACACGTGTCCACAAAATGGCTAAACACTCGACACGTATACAATTAACACCCGACAACCAAATTTTGTACCGTATTTTCGTAATTATCGGACTAGGGTGTGAATAAAACAAATTCGTTATTCGTACCCGCAATTCACAATTAACGAACCGAGTTTCCCTTAAAACAATTTCAGAAAATCATGAAACTAGTCTTATAATATTAGAAATATCCCGAATTTTATAAAAACATAAATTTCGTAATTTTAAAACAATTTCTAAAATGCACTTTATGCCCGCTTTTATCAATTAAAGGAATCGACGCGCGGGTAAAATTAATCCCAAAAATTCCCAAAATAATTTTAAAATTTCTGGAATATTCCCAACTTAAATAAATATGAGTTTCATAATGTTTGAAGAGTTCTAGAATTAAATATGGATTTTACAAATAAAAGCAATCAGAAAATCATTTAAAGATAAATAATTAATAAAATATTGATTTCTCAATTTTATAAAATCCTAAAAATAATTATTGAAATTATAAAATCATAAAAACAATTTTAGAGACACTTCAAATATTTATACAAATAAAGTTGCATTAAATCCACTTTAAATATTGAACAATTCAATGCAATTCCTTAATTAATCACGCGAACTACCCGGTACATCATAAATCGTACCTAGATAAAAATCAAACAACACATACCGGTCAAACCAAAATATATATTTTATTTAATAATTTCCATAATAATCACATATTTAAATAATTCAAAAATATATGGGTCGTTATACTGGCCCTAGGACGGATAACTCTCCAAAGGGTTCTAATAAATCTTCAGCCTCAGTGGCAACTAAGAATCCATGTACAGTTCCTACAAGCCCCCCTACCTTGGAAGATATACATGATAGTGTCTCTGTGCAAAATGGTATAATTACAGTTTATCTTTTAAAGGTTACTGTGTTTGAGTCTAGTGCACGCACGGAACCTTTACCAAATAATGATGTTAATACTTAAAATAAGAATATATGGAGTTCTATTGTAACTAAGAGCATTCCTTCTAAGAAACCCACATCTAATGATACTGTAAAAATTACTTTTAATGAGGATGGTTCGGCAACAGGTAGACAACCTAAGGATTTTTTTTCCAATGCTCGTAAAAATTGGAGTACTAATATCATAGGGCATTTCATTGGGGGAAGTTTCGATTTTCGTTTTGTGCGTGAGCAAGCTTTTAAGTATTGGAAAAATCATGGCTTGAGCAGAGTGTTTTATAGCTCCAAGGGCTATTTCACTTTCAAATTCAATTCTGAGAAGGAGAAGCAGGATGTTCTTAACCTAAATTCGGCTGTTATGGGGATCGAACTCTCTACTTACTACCTTGGATAGAAGCTAACAAATTTATGAAAAATGTCATAGAATCAGTTCCTTGTTAGTTGAAACTGGAAGATGTTCCACATTTATATTAGTCTCGGGATGGTCTTACTCACATTGCAATGGTAGTGGGTTTGCCATTGAAATTTGATGAAACATCTTCAAGATTTGAGCCCACTAAGTATACATCTGTTCAGGTGATGTTTTCCTATTCTAGCCCAAGGCCGGACTTTGTTTGGGTGCCATTTCAAGATGAGTTTGGTGAGGAGGAATTAGTCAAGGTTAACATAGTTTACCCAAAGTTACCTTACTCTTGCAGCCACTGTAAAGCATTTGGGCACTCCTTCTCGAGGTGTGCTCATAACCCTAATATTGTCAAACCGAATCCTAGACCAAGACCTGGGGGAGCTACTCAGGGTGCTTCAAAATTGGCAAAGAAAAATTAGCCTTCCAATGAATTAGCCCAAGTACAACATGATGGTCCTAGTGCTACTACTAATGTAAACAATAAAGATATTAACCCTGTGGTTTTCGGTGAATTCTTGGGCTGTGATCTGGTATTGGATGGTGATCAGACTCTTGAGGATGTTCAGCAACAGGAAGGCAACACAGATAATGTTGACAACTTAGAGGAATTTGACAGGGAATCTGGCAAAGAAATTGACACCAATGATTTGGTAAATGCTTCAACTCAGTTGGAGGAACAAACGGTGGGAACTCTTGTATTAGAATCCACTACCAATAATGAGGGCACAATTATTAATAATATTGCAGCAAAATCACCAGGTCAAAAAAGAAGAAGAGGCCGTAGCCAGGATGCTACACGAGTGAGAACTATACTTGCAACACTCGCATCACCCGCAGCGCCTGCAGTATGCACATCACCTACACCTGCAGTAGTTGTTGCACCAAAATCACCCATTATCATTGAACTCAAAGCTCCAAAGTCTGATTTAATAGATGAAGATGGGTTTAGAAAGGTGTTAAACAGGAAAAGTTTAGCACACAAAAAGAGTCATGCACTGGCTGTTAAGCCCCGTAGCCTCAGACGTTTGAAATGAATTTTGCAGCTTGGAACGTAAGGGGCATCAACAAAGCCTCTCATCAAAAAGAGTTGCAAAATTTTATTCTATCTAATAAAGTTAACCTCATGGGAGTTTTAGAAACTAAAGTCAAGAGTGGTAATGTTGTGGCTATTTTGAAGAAAATTTGTAGGGACTGGAAATGTTTATTTAACTATAATCACCATTACAATGGTCGTGTATGGGTTGGTTAGAATCCCAGTGTGTGGGATATTTCTATTCACTCGATGTCTAGCCAGATTATTACTTGTAATGGTATTTTTCTAGAAAAGAACATCTCCTTTTAAGTATCGTTTATGTATGCTTTCAATGCTGCAATAGACCGAGTCCCTCAGTGGGATTATTGTTTATCTTTGAGTACTACTACCTCACATTGGTGCCTCCTCGGTGTTTTCAATTGTGTTACTAGTCTTGGTGAAATTTCTGGTGGCAGGGAACATTGGACCCCAGCAATGCAAGCATTCAAAGATTGTCTTGCTAACTGTGGCCTTGATAATGTGCGTATAGTGGGGGATATATTTACTTGGACCAATAAGTGTCAAAATAACCCTGTGCTAAAACGCTTAGATACAATGATAGCTAATGGTCACTGGTTCAATTCTTTCATCGAGGGAAATATTTTTGTCAAACCACGTGGCATCATGGACCACAATTCTATCTTTTTTGAAGAGCCAATGCAACTTCAAAAGCTCAAAAACCTTTTCAGTTCTTCAACTTCATGGTCGATATTCCTGGGTTTCATGATGTTATTAAAAAAGCCTGGTCTTTACAATGCTCAGGCCCTTGCTATAATCATTTTCTAATGTCCTGATAGCAAGAGCTAATCTAGAGGATATCCAAATGTGTATGATTAATAATGGAGATCCCACTCTTCTTACATTGGAAAAAGACCTCATTATCAAGCTCAATATGCCTCTTGTCGAGGAGGAATATTTATATCTTCAAAAATATAGATTGAAGTGGATGGGGCTTGGAGATGGAAATAACTTTTTTTTCCACAAACAATGTAAAGCAAACTGGAATCATAACAAGGTGCTAGCTCTTCAGGATTCGGGAACCATGGTGCATGGCTAGTTACCGTGTGCTAACTTAGCAGTCAATTACTTGGAAAACCTGTTAGGGCCTGAGATTGTTCACTCTTGTATTGATTAGGAGCATGTGGATTGCAAGGTCTTTACTGAGGCCCAGGCTACTTTACTTTGTGCTTAAGTTAGAGATGCTATTATTCTTGATACCTTGAATAAAATGAAGAAAAACAAGGCTCCTGGGCCTGATGGCTTTAATATCGAATTTTTCTTTGCTATCTGGAGCACCATAAGGCCTGATTTCTGTCCTTCAGTAAAGAATTTTTTTTAGACTGGGTTTTTCCCTCAGGTATAAACTCAACATTCATCTCCTTTATTCCTAAAGTAGATTCGCCCACTATTATGAGTGACTTTCGCCCTATCTCCCTTTGCACTGTTATGTATAAATGCATATCCAAAATCATAGCAGCAAGGCTCAAATTAATCATGCCTTCTATCATTGATATTGCTCAATCTGTATTTATTCCGAGGAGGTCTATATCTGACAACATATTGCTTGCTCAAGAATTATTCTGTGGCTATGATAGGGACTCAGGCTCCTCTAAGTGTGCACTCAAGATTGACCTTCATAAGGCATTCGATTCTTTAAAGTGGGACTTTATTATGGCTATTTTGTCTAGGCTTCATTTCCCAGACATTGTTATCAGGTGGATCAAAGTGTGTCTTTGCACTACTCACTTTTCTGGAAAGCTAAATGGATTTATTCACGGGTATTTTGCAGGGTCTAAGGGCATTTGCCAAGGGGATCCAATATCTCCTTATATCTTTGCCATGTGTATGCAAATATTGTCCAGTATCCTCAACAAAGTCCCTCAGAATTTCAAATATCACTGGCATTATAAAGAAATGGGCCTCACGCACCTGTTTTTTGCTCATGACGTTCTCTTTTTTTCTCATGGATCCCGTAATTCGGTTATGCATATTATGGATTCGATTGCTAAATTTTCATCTTGGAGTGGTCTATCTCTTAGCTTCCATAAAAGCAACATCTTTTTAAGAAACTGTGATCCTGATTTTATTGAGTGGTTTGATTCCTTGTTGATTCTCAAAGATACTTTGCCAGTTAGGTTCCTTGGTGTTCCATTAATCACTTCGAGGCTTAGTGTGCATGACTGCATGATCGTTGTCACCAAAATCATGAACATACTTAATGCTTAGACTAATTTGTTACTGTCTTTGGATGGGAGAGCTCTACTCATCAAGTTTGTGGTTGGTGTTATTGAGGCTTTTTGGTGTAACCACTTTTTATTACCTGGAGCAGTCCACTCAACTATTCAGTCTCTCCTTACTAAATTCTTGTGGCGTGGAAATATTAATCATAAAGGAGGCGCCAAGATTGCTTGGCAAACAGTTTGTCTCCCTCGTGAGGAGGGGGTCTCGGTTTAAAAAATTTGCTCAAATGGAACAAGGATCAAATTATTGGTCACATGCTAAAGGTCATCACTAATTCTAGTAGTCTTTGGACTTCCTGGGTTAACAAAACTGTCCTCAAAGGCAAGCATTTTTGGATAACTAAGCTTCCTACGGACTGTTCATGGATCTAGAAAAAAATTCTCAACCTTCGTACCTTGACTTTGCAGTTTGTTTCTTTTCGAGTTGGTGATAGTGAGTCAATCTCACTTTGGTGGCATAATTCTTGCTGAGCCTCTCACAAGACCTCTCCTATTATTTCTCAGTTTTCTATGCATCATGGTGATAAACTTAGTGCAATTATTAACAATGGCAGTTAGTGTCTCCCTCGAGCAAATCCAAGAAGTCACCATCTGGACCCTATCCTTCTTCACTGGCTCTCAACTTTTGATTCTCCTGCTTTGGCTTCAAGTCCTGATACTTTGTTATGGGATGGTCGTGATGCAATCAAGACTATAACCTGGGATATTTGGAACTGTTTAAGATTCAAAGGTGATTTGGTTCCTTGGCACCGTGTGATTTGGCACAGACTACGTACAAACCGTTATGCTCACCACCAATGGATTTCTTGTCACGGGAGGCTTCCTACTTTGGCACGTCTGTATAGATTTGGTATTGTTAATTCTCAGCAATGTCATCTATGTATTTCTTCCCGAGAGACTATTTCACATATCTTTCTCCATTATTCGTACAGTAGGTGTATTGTGGCGCTTTGCTATGCCCAGACTTTCTGCTATCATGTTTGGAGGGAGCAGAATGCTCGAGCTCATGATTCTGGTATTTTTGGTCCCGGGAAGCTGCTCAAAGGAATTAACAACGATGTTTCTGCTAGACTCCAAAGCTCTGTTTGGTTTTCTAAGCTTGTAATTAATAGACCTGATCTTATTCCTTGTATTAGTTTGTAGTAGGTTTCTTTTCAGTTGACTGTTGCTCCTGCTTTTTTGCTTTCTATCTCCAATCTTTGCTAGATTGGTTATAGATAGTTTCTCTATTGCCTGTCATAGAGCATAGGGTAGATCCCTTGTTGTTCTTGGTTCTTTTGTTGATATATACTTAATTTAGCAAAAAACAAAAAAAAATGTACTTTACAACCACATACATATGCCAATTTTATACACCATATAAAATCCAAAAATACCAATTTTTATGAATAAGTAGATCCTAACTATCTATAAAATATAAATTACTTAAAAATAAAACTTTATATATTCAAAGTAAAAGTTTTGAGAAAATAAATATAAACTTCTAGATGTAAATACTCACTCTTAATTTTAATACAACACCATAATTTTCAAAAGAGTAAAATCTAAAATCATATTTTATTAATACTGCTATATTTAGATTTACTGATCATTAGAACACTTTTTGTAAGTAACAAAATTTTAAAAAAATACAACCTAAAAACATGCTAACAAATTAAAAAATACTAATACTTACTCTATACACATATACTAATATTTACAATTAAAAATATTTATTTCATCAACATTATTCGACATCTAGGTTTAAATATATACTTTTCAATAACACACCTATGTAAATTTTGTGAATAATTGCAACCTATCAACCAATAAATCCCAAAACTAGTTAACAAATAAAACTATATACATTGAGAGTAAGAGTTTTGGCTGAACAAAAATAAACTTTTACATGCAATATTCACTTTCACACAGTTTTAATACAACACCATAATTTTCCAAAAAAATATGTTTTTAAAGTTTAAAAAATCTAATATTATTCCACTGTTAAAATTATTGAGTATAAATAAATTTATAATAACTACCACATTTTATTATATATACCTATCAATATCAGACACATATTCATGTACCTCCTTAGTTTTTGATGATCACAACACATCAAGACATCATGTAATTATTTGAGAGTTGTTATTTGAGAATGATTGCACGATATATCAGCTTAATGACATTGTTGTTTAAGTATCATGACAGCAAGCTGTCATAAGACAGTGATCTATTTCTGCAAGCTATGATCACCTTATTCCGAATAACAGTAAGCCAAGTCGGACAATCCAGATTCAACAAGGAAACAAATTTTTAAGGAGAAATTCGAGGAATTTCTTCTAACGAATCGTAAGGACTTCTCTGTTTTATTATATGTGGTTTATATATACTAGAGCTCAGTTATAAAATGTTTTCTAGTTTCAAAACAGTTCCTAATATGTAGGAGTTTATTTTATCTTTAAACTCTATCTCATACAAATCTGATTAAAAATGGTTTATACTCTGTTAAAATAGAAGAGACTTTTTCTGATCATTTTTCTTTCTTTCTCTCTTCTGTCGAACGTATACATGAACGTTGGAAATCATCCCAACGAACTGAAATGTTAGAATTGGATTATAACCGATGTAAGTTATTGAGATTGTTTTGAACATTGGTGTATATGTATATATGAAGTTTCTTGAAGTTTTTATGATGTACTTATTGCAGCATGAACACTCACAACTCACTGAACTTTATTGTTTCTAAAATACTCTCGGGCTCTGAATTATATATACACGTTATAACTTAGAGATCCTATAGTTTGAGTTGTAATCACTTTATCATTCGATTTATATTGTTCGATTTGTATTGTGTAGTTGTTGGATAGTTGGCTAAGGGAAACAAGGGTTTGGTGAACTAGTGCTAGAGAAGTTTGTACTACGGGGTAGTATAGTACTTCATACAAATCATCTAAAGAGATATGGGATACTCTGAAATTGTATCACGAATGATCCAAGAGATTAAAGAAGGTGAAATTGAGCAAACTAATGAATGAGTTTGGAAATTTCAAGCTTCAAGATGGAGAAACTATTCGAGAAAGTCAAGCTAGATTCCAGAAAAATCTGAATCCCTTAAAGTAACTTGTCAAACATATCCCTCCAGAGGAAATTAACATGAAGATACTTAGTGTTGTGCTATTAATCTATGAACCAAAGGTAACAGCTTTAGAATCCACTCCAACTATAGATATCATGGATCACTTGGCTATTTTTGCAGAATTGGAACAATTTAAAAGAAAAAATCAAGGAAAGCCAATCAAGTTCTATGCAAGCTCCAGTTGCTCAAATGAAGCAGTTAGCTCTTCACACTAATGACAGCTTATTGGAATCTGAAGATGAATCAGATAAAGAACTTGCTTTAATATCCAGGAAGATCAGAAAGATGATCGAGAAGAGGGACAAGCTGAAAAGAGATAAAGGCAAATTTTCCAACAACAAGAAGGCCAACAAGGATTCTAAAGATCAGACATGCTTTGAATATGGAAATCTAGGCCATTACAAGAGGGACAGCTACAAATTGAAGTCAAAACAACAATCTGTCTTCAACGATAAGAAGAAAGATAAAGCTTTAATGACTTAGAGTGATGATGACTCAGTTTCCAATGATGATTCAAGTGGAGACATGGTTAATCTTGCCCTAGTTAGACTTGATGATGATTCTATTCGAGAAAATTCAGAAAGTGGCTACCTAGAAAGTGATTCAAAGGAAGAACAGAGTGAGGTAAACTCTTGTAAATATAATTTATCTTCTGAAAATATTATTTTGGAACCACTAACCATGCAGGAATGTGAAGATGTATCTATGGGAGAATATCACTCTCTTAATACTGAAAATAGCAAGTTAAAAGAGAAGAATATTTATCACAAGACCATAATACAAGATTTGATGAGCAAAGTGGATACGTGGATTGACAATAAGGTACATCCACAAGCTGACAGAGAGGCTGAAAGCAAGGATCTTCACGCTAAAGTCAGTCATATGGAAAATTTCAACAAAATTCTCCTCAAAAGAAACAAGACTCAATTAATGGAGATCATAGAGCTAAAAAAGGAGATTGAAGTAAGGGATGAATGTTTGGAGCTGTTCAAGCTCAGAGAATCAATAAATATAGAACCTACAAATCAAGTAGAAAAACCATTTCAACAAGCTGAAATCTTAGTCAGCAAGCTAAAAGGATTGGTCTGCTCATAAAGGAAGTTGAGGATCTGAAAAGGGGAATGGGATCTTTTGTTGAAGGAGAAGAGAGTCTCAAATCAATGATGAACAACACAAATATTCCATTAGTTAGAGAAGAAATTGGAATGAATGCAAACAAGAAGGAAAAAGCTCAAAGATATAAAGGGAAATATGGCATACCCTATGATTATGCTATGTCTTGAAAGATATGCCATAGTTGTGGAAAGAAAGAGCATTTGGAAAAATATTGCAGAGTTCAGAATGGACAGAAATCATACCATGGAGGAAATAAACAGAAAAAAGCTTACTATGATCAGAATGGTAGAACAAATACAACTTACTATAATCAAGGTGACAGAGTTAAATCACCCAGATTTATCCAAAAATGGATAAAGAGATCTGATTTACATGTTTTTTATATTTTATCTTCTTACCATGTTGGACCCAACAAACTTTGTGTACAAAATGGTTGAGTTGTTTTATTTGTTTTGTAGATGTGTTTTGCCGCTCAAGTCAAATCAACTCAATGGATCTTGGATATCGGATGTACTAGATATATGAGTGGAGACAAAGCTCAATTCTTGAGTCTTCAGATGAAATAGGTTAGAAGAGTGAGTATTTGTGATAGAAAAACTCTTCAAATCCTTGGAAAAGGTAAAATAGGTAATAAACACATTTCAATTGATAAAGTTCAATATGTTAAAGGCCTAAAATATAATCTGCTTATTATAAGTCAGTTATATGATGATGGTCATAAGGTTGATTTTGGTATTGAGATGTGTATTATTATTATTGGTACTAACAAAGTCCCCCTAGTTGCTAGAAGGTAAGGAAATATATATATTGGAGTTTGAGTTACAGAAAATAGCTTGCTGTCTTGCTGTAATAGACAGGGATCCTTATGTTTGGCCTAAAAGATTGGGTCATGCTCATATGGACTTGCTTAATAAGCTTTCAAAGAAGAATCTAGTTAGAAGTTTACCTAAAATCAAGTATGTCAAGACTGAGGTGTGTTCAGCATGCCAATTAGGCAAGCAAATTAGAAGTACTCACAAAGCAAAGAAGATGGTATCTACTTCTAAACCCTTAGAACTTTTGCATTTAGAATTATTTGGTTTAGAAGCTTATAAAAGTATTGGTGGTAATCAATATGGTTTTGTAATTGTTGATGATTATTCTCATTTTACATGGGTATTGTTTCTTCATACGAAAGATGCTGATTTTATTGAGTTTGAAAAACAAATTAAGTTACTTGATAATAAGCTCAATACAAAGCTTGTAGGTATAAGAAATGATCGAGGTGGTGAATTCCAAAAAGACTTTATTTCTTATTGTGAAGAAACAAGAATAACACACGAATTCTCGGCTCCAAGGACTGCACAACACAATGGTGTGGTAGAAAGAAAGAATAGGTCATTGCAAGAAACAGTAAGGACATTGTTGTAAGAAAGGAAGCTACCTAGAAGTTTTTGGGCAGAAGCAGTCAACACAACATGCTATGTTCTGAATAGAGTATTGATAAGACCTATTTTGGACAAGACTTCATATGAATTGCTAAAGAAAAAGAGGCCCAACATCAGTTACTTTAAGATTTTTGGCTCAAAGTATTTTGTTCTCAAGACAATTGGTAATGATGGTAAATTTGATGCTAAATTTTATCAAGCTATTTTTCTTGGTTATTCTATGAATAGTAAAACCTATAGAGTTTATAATTTTTCTAAGCATATTGTTGAGGAATCTATAGATGTTACTTTTCAAAAACCTAACAATGATCATCCAAGAGACGAGGAAGATGATACAGGTGAAGCTGGACAACAACAAGCTGAAACAGAGAAGTATACTCCAAAACAGCAAGCTAAAACATAGACTGATTCTGGAAAATAGCAAGCTGAAATTGAAACTGCCTCTCAAAATTAGCAAGCAGAAATTCTACTCTAGCTGATGATGCAATTGTAAATATGGCAAAGATGACTCTTGATGGTCCTACAGGTAATAGAACAAAGGATAAAATGCCAATCTATGATGGTGGAGACTTAGCTCCTTCATCTAAGATAATGAAGACCTCACATGATGATATCTCAAAGCATTCATTGCCAAAAGCTACACGAACAGTGAAGAATCACCGTTCATAACAGGTTATTGGTGATATTAGTGATGGACTCAAGATAAGGAAAGGCAATGCAATTTTTTGTTGTTATGCAGTATTTTTAGCTCAAGAGGAACCCAAGAAAAGAATGTCAAAAAAGCACTCGAAGATGAAAATTGGATCAAGCCTATTCAAGAAGAACTCAATCAATTCAACAATGTGATGTTTGGGAACTTGTCAAGCCACCAAAGAATGCTTCAGTCATTGGTAGAAAATGGATTTTCAATAATAAAGTGGATGAATTTGGTTACGTTACTCCAAATAAAGCAAGGCTGGTGGCACAATGGTACAATCAACAAGAACATTTTTTAAGGATTATAACCCTTCATTGTAAAAATGATATGATTGAAAATTTTAAATGACTATATTTGAAAGTTAGTGACCATGCCTTAAAACAAACATATGATTGAACTTTTAATATTTTATTATGTCTGGTATATCTAATGTCTCTTTTTTGTAAAAAAAATTACAAGTTATTGACATTTCCTAATAAGTTGGCGGCCAAACTGTTGAAAGATTATTATTTCTCAAGAGCATGAAAATAATTTGGATACATTGTATATCTAAAATATATGTTATTTATTTCTTTTTGAAAAATCTTACCATGAAAATAATTTTTTTCTTATAAAGGATGAAAAATGGCTAAATGTTAAGATTTGTTTCTATATGGCCCTTCTAAAAGAATTCATTTTTCCAAAAAATGATGAAAAGGGCTACAATGCCAAGATTTAATTTATATTTTCTATAATTTTATTTTATATCCAGAAATATATGAGTGGTGTAGATTTTATTTTGTGAGTGATTTAAAAATTGGTAAATGACTAAAAATTCATAAATCATATGTTATGTAATATATTAAAATGATAATATAATCTACTATATAAATATTATATTTAAAATAAATATAACTAAATACATATGTTCCAACTAATACATATTTTATTTAATCTTTTTTAAATAGAATTTACATGACAATTATAAGCTAAATGATTATCTCTTGTTTTATTACATGAGATCAAACTGTTAGCCTATAAACATATTTAATTTTGATGATCACTTAGATTATACATGGCACATTGGAGAAGAAAATGTTTGTTTTGGAGGGTGTATTTTATATTAGTTTTTAATGTCAATTACTAAGAATGCTACTATATATATATATATATATATATGTAATTAGATGGATTATTTTGGTGTCCTCATTTACATGAGGGGTAAGAATTTTAATATTTTATATGTTAGTTTTATACTTATTTTAAATTTGAAAAATATATGAGTTTTAAATAGAATAACTTAGTTTTATACTTAATTTAAATTTGAATAATATATGAGTTTTAAATAGAATAACTTTTCATAATTAAAAAGATTTTGAAGTTAACTAGTCCTAAATATATGCTTATATTTGTTGAGGGCAAAATGATAAAAATATATAGTAAAAATAATTAATTAATTAAATTTTTAATTTTTGGTCTATTACAGTATAGTATATGGAACTATACACATATATGTTTTAATATTATATAATTTTTTAATTTAATATTTAAACAAAAATTAAAAAGAATTATGTGTGTTATTTCAAAAAAGGTGATTTGTGGTAATTAAAAAAAGTTAATAGGTTATCTTTAAATAATTATAATATTTATATTTATTTTATTAAATAGAATTGTTGATGATACTTTAGGAAAAGTGTCATTTTACTGGGAAAAATAAAAAAGATAATCTTATAGTTGAAAAATGACATTCTTTTATATAGTATGGACTAGCAATGATTAGTAATTATAAAATCTAATTTCATTAGAGAGAATTAGCCCTCACATATTTGAAAAAAAGAGTGTTTCAGTTGGGGTAAATAAAAAATAATGTGTTTTATATAGTAAATATTATTGATTAATATAGATTCTAAATAAATATGTCATAAAATAATCAATTAAATATAATTAGTGAGAATAATATAAATAATTAAATAAGGATTACAACAATTTTAAGTTGTTTTATGTTCAATCTTTCATAAGGCTATGTATATTATTATGTCCCCTCTTGAGGGTAAGGCTATGTTTGTTTTATATTATCATGTATGACATTTTAAATTTTCCAATCTCGTGTTTCAATTGTAGAAATTTAGGAAACATTTATCAAAATTTATAATTCTTTTAATTAGTTTATGAGTTTAGTTGGAGTGGAGGTTTTAATAGTTGGTGAAGTATGTATATGCTCTCTCATTTTTTAAGGATTATAACCCTCATTGTATTTATTATAACCCCTCATTGTAAAAATGATATGATTGAAAAATTTAAATTACTATATTTGCAAGTTAGTGACCATGCGTTAAAACAAACATATGATTGAATTTTTAATATTTTATTATGTCTGGTATATCTAATGTCTCTTTTTTGTTGAATATTAATACCTAGGAAAAGGTATATTTACTCCCTAATAGTTATCTACAAGGAGACCCATTATCTTCTTACCTTTTTATTTTATGTACAAAAATGTTGGTTTATCAATATAATTGAGATAGATTCATGGAATCAATATGTGTAGGAGTTAGTCATATTTTCTTTCCACATGATAATATATTTTATTGCTCACAGGTTGTGATAAAATTAAGAACATAATTCACAAGTAGTATCAATAATCATGACTAACTTGTGAATTGCTAAAAGAAATTACAAGTTATTGACATTTCCTAAGAAGTTGGCGGCCAAAGTGTTGAAAGACTATTATTTCTCAAGAGCATGAAAATAATTTGGATACATTGTATATCTAAAATATATATTATTTATTTCTTTTTGAAAAATCTTACCATGAAAAATGGCTATATGATATATTAATTTAATATTTAAACAAAAATGAAAAAGAATTACGCGTGTTATTTCGAAAAAGGTGGTTTGTGGTACCTAAAAAAACTTAATTGGTTATCTGGTAATTATTATATTATTTGTATTTATTTTATTAAATATAATTGTTGGTGATATTTTTGGAAAAGTGTCATTTTAGTTGGAAAAATAAAAAGATAATCTTATCGTTGAAAAATGTCATTGGTTTATATAGTATGAGCTAATAATGATTAAAATGGTAGTGATTAGTAAATATAAAATTTAATTTTATTAGATAGAATTAGCCATGACATAATTCAAAAATGGAGTATTTTATTTTGGAAAAATAATGTGCTTTATATACTAAGTAGGATTGATTAATACAGATTCTAAATAAAAATGTCATAAAATAATCAAGTAAATATAATTAGGTAAAAATAATATAAGAATTAAATAAGGGCAAATAAGTAACTAGAACGTTTTTTTTTTTTGGCCTTATAAATCAAAACATATTATTTGGGCTATTTTAATTATGTCCAAATAAGCCAATTTAGTTGTGAACGTTGGTAATTTTGAATAAGTCTAGGTAGTTGTTTTGATTTAGGTAACTAGTAGTGTAATTGTATGATCATGCACCTCATTTGTAGGAGCATGGGTAGTAGCAGTTTACAAGTATGCGTTATTTCCTTAGTTTCAATAACAATCAAGTTGTATGTTTTCCATATCAGTAAATCAAGTGCTTTGTTTCTTTGCATATTTAGTTGATAACCAATATCTGGTATCAGAGTACCAAATTTTTGGCACACGCTCGATTAAAGATGAAATCAAGCAGAGGTAAACAAGGGGCATTTGGGTCGGGTTACCCAATGCTCACGAAATCCAACTAAAATTTTTGGGTCACCAAGATGAAAGTTTTTATGCAGGTTCATGACATGTGGGAGGAAATGAACCAAAAGATCCCAAGGCTGCACTCGAAGACAAGACAGATAAATGAGCTTTAGCGATGATATATCAAGGCATACCGGATGAAATAATATTGGCGATGACGGAGAAGAAAACATCAAAGGAGGCGTGGGTACCGATAAAAACTTTTTGTCAAGGAGCAGGAAAGGTTAAATAAGCTAAAGCTCAAACTCTCAAGTCATAATTTGAGTCATTGGAGATGAAGGATTCAGAGCACATAGACAATTTCTGTATGAGACTCACTGGATTGGTCACAAAGATCAGATCATTGGGAGAAGTGATTGGAGAAGAATATGTAGTGAAAAAGTTGTTGAGAGCCGTACCAACTAGGTTTCTCCAAATTCTGTCAGAACTTGAACAATTTGGGAACCTGGAGACCATGACAGTTGAAGAGGTTACAGGGGCTTTGAAATCATATGAGGAACGATTGCAAGGACAAGAGGAGAGCAGTCAAGGACATCATCAACTCTTGGTGATCGAAGAAAAGTGGTTGAAGAAAACAAAATAAGAGAGTAAACTCCTCCTAACCATAGAGGAATGGTTGAAGAGAAGTGGCAAGAACAACTCCGTAGGTGGAAGTGACTACCGTGTGAGGGATAATCGGGTTGTTCGTGATCGAAGTACTATAAAATGTTTTATTTGTGGCTCCTACGGACACTTCGTGATCGAATACAGAAAATTGAGGAAGGTCAAACAACAAAAAGGGGAAGTAAATTTGACTCAATTGAATGATGAAGAACCTGCATTATTGATGGTGATGTGTGAAAGAGATGCAAATGACATAATTAGGCTAACTGAAGATAAGAAACCAATGAATAAGAAAGAAATGGAGAAAAATATATGGTATCTTGATAATGGAGCTAGCAACCATATGACCGGGCATCGAGAAAAATTTGTGAAGCTAGATGGAATTGAAAAAGGAGAAGTAAGGTTTAGTGATGGGTCACTAGTTAAAATCGAGGGGAAAGGAAGCATAAGATTTGCTTGTAAGAATGGAGAAACCAAGGAACTTCATGGAGTGCACTACATACGAACGTTGAGGAGCAATATTATCAGTTTGGGGGAATTAACCGAGGAAGAGAATAGAGTCGAGATAAATTATGACAGTCTGTGGGTATTTGACAATTATGGGAATCTACTGATGCATGTAAAAAGATCAGGAAATTGACTCTATAAGATTTCTATTAATGAGGCAGAACAGATTTTTTTGTTGACAAAGAACAAGGATGAAGTATGAGTTTGGAAAAACGACTCTGGCACATAAACTTCAAGGCATTACAACTGATGTCAAAGAACAGGATGGCACACAGAGTACCTCCCATCAACCAACCGAAAGAAAATTGCGATGGGTGTCTTCTGGAAAAATAATCAAGTAAGTCGTTCCCTAATCGAACAAATTTTATTGCTAAATATGCTATAAAACTAATTATGTAGACTTGTGCAGGCCAATCTCCCCCCCCCCCCCACATACACCAGCTGAAAATAAATATTTTATGCTTTTATTTGATGATCACGCTCGTATGATGTGGGTGTACATGCTTAAAAGAAAAGATGAAGCGTTAGACGATTTCAAAATATTTTAATCATTGGTTGAGAATGGAGTAGAAAGAAGAATACAAGTATTGATATCTGACCGCGGAGGCTAGTTTTGCTCACAGGAGTTCAAGCTCTTTTGTGAACACCACGGAATTTTGAGGCACTACTCATCGCCATACACACCTCAACAAAACGTTGTTGTAGAGCGCTGTAATAGAACAGTTGTTGCCATGGTCCGAATCCTGTTGAAAGAAGGGTGCCAAATATGTATTAGGGTGAAGCTGTTTGACACGCAGTGTATTTGCTGAACAAATTGCTCATGAGATCACTCTCTTCTTTAATGCCATATGAGGCCTGGTTTGGGAGAAAACCTAGTGTCGAATCAGTCAAATTTTTCGGTTGCACAACCTATATGAAATAGCCGGTAGTGTATACGATAAAGCTGGATGACCATAGCAAACTTGTGGTGCAGTTTAGCCGAAAGTCGGGGATGAAAGCGAATAGGCTATTCGATCCACTATCAAAGCGTACGTATTAGCCGATATGTTGTTTTTCATGAAGAAAACATATGGTACTGGGAGAAACAAAATGATTCAAGCACCAAGTAGTCATTTTTGGAGGTTTTCAATGCAAAGACACCAGTTCAAATGAATGATTTTAATCATACACCCGAGGACAAAGCTGAATCCCCAGTCACACCTCAATCATCTTCGCAGAGTACTTCATATATAATCGATGGTAGTCTTGATAGCCAAGGTAGTCAGGATAGTTAACCACCTCGTCATTTTAGGCGTCTGTCAGATATTTATAATTATACTACCGAGATTAAGCTTGCTGATGAACTTATGTTGATGGGCATCGACGAGCCCAGATGTTTCGAAAAAGCTGTGAAAGATTTTGCGTTGAAAGAAGCAATTGATACAGAAATTTCCTTCATTGAACGAAACAACACCTAGGAATTAACTACACTCCCTAAAGGGCATAAGGCGATAGATCTCAAATGGGTTTTCAAATTAAAGAAGGATCAATATGGTATAGTCACTAAACACAAGGCCCGACTTGTAGCAAAGGTGTACGTTTAATGTCAAGTTATCGACTATGAAGACCTGTTTACCCCGATAAAAAGATTAGAAATGGTACGACTTCTTCTAACATTAGCAGTTAAGCATGACTGGGAAGTTCATCATCTCGACATCAAATCCGCTTTTCTAAATGGCATTCTCCAGGATGAGGTTTATGTTTCAAGACTACGAAAATAAGGGCCATGGAGAGACCTTCTTTTAAATATCTGCTTACTATCGCTACAACATATGTTATATCCTTTTGGACAAATTTTCGTATTACTTGGGTTTGAAAGTTGTCCAGGAAAATGGGTTTGTTGAGATCTGCCAAACTTCATACGCCAAGAAAGTTTTCGAACGAACTGGTATGGTAGATTGTAGAGTAGTCAAGTATCCAATGGAGTATAAACTGAACATTCATGCAGATCAGATAGGTAAAGTTGTGAATCCTACGCATTTTAAAAGTATTGTTGGTGGGCTTCGGTACTTAGTACACACGAGGACCGATATAACATATGTTGTAGCGATAGTAAGCAGATACATGGAGAGACTGACTGAGTTACACATGTCTGTTGTAAAGAGAATTTGCATGTACACAAAAGGAACGATGCACTACGGTATGATTTACACTAAGGGTCGTGGGAATTATATTTTGTCGGGATTTTCAGATAGTGATTTAGCTTGGAGTATCGATGAAAGAAAGAGCACAGGAGGAATGGCATTTTATCTTGATGAGAACTTGATTACTTGGGTACCTCAGAAACAACGTTGTTGTAATATCCGGGATAACGCTTGTAATTATTTTATCAATAAATGATTATTATATGATTATTATGTGATTATTATGTGAATTACCTGTTGATTGATATTGATAAATAGATATATATATATATAAGTGATTAAATGTGAGTATGTTAATTATATTATGTTCAGATTAAAATGTAGATGACTGTGATATTTTTCTGGTAATTTTTGGATTGTTATTTGATTTTATAATGATTTATAGACTTAATAATTATTTTCTGAATAATTACCGGGAATTATCCAACCTCAACCGTTTTTTACGTATTTACAACCCGAAACTCTTCCGAAAACTCCTTCCTAACCTAATCTGGTAATTACGGATATTTTCCGTGTTTTAACTTTTTCAATCCGGATTACGGTTTGACACGTACGCGTCCCAGCGTAGAATTTTCAATACAATAATCATTTCGATTTTTCAACGAAACCCGTATTCTCAAGAGACGGGATATTATTACATTATTTTTATATAAAGTATTTTATAAAAAGCCCCGTTTGGGTAATTATCCAATACGGGTATCAAAACGGATCGTTTTTGCAGTTGTTTAGCAGCTAAGCAACTAATTTAACGATCTAATACGATCAAACATGATCCAATATGCTATAAATATAAATAGCCCTTTTATTACTTCATTTTAGTCGTATAATTATAATCAGACAGTCGAAACATAAAATATACAAAGAAAATTTCGAAATTTCGTTGCGTTCTTGAAAATCAAACCTAAAAATGAAGGCGTTATCGAAATTAAAATCAAGCGTGCGATATACCGAATCGAAGCTCTTGAAATATACTTTCTAAATCCATCATCAATTTCACTGCATAAATTAAAGGTATTTTGAAATTTCATTGTTTAATTTTGAATTTAATTATGATTAAAAGAAGAAATTTTGATTTTATCCTGATCATATTGGTATATTAAATGTTAAATTTTGAGCTCTGCATCATGGTGAAATTGAGATTTTAATTTTCGAATTAAGGAATTAGGGTTTATAGCTATGAATGTTTTTAATTGAAAATTAGGCATTTCTTTGTTAGAGGTTATTAGTTGAAATTGATTGCACCAAGTCGATTGGTATATACGTGATAAACAAACGATAAAGGGAAGGGGATGATCGGAAAATTGATTCTAACGGAGGCGTAACTTTCCGGTTGAATTTCCGGCTTACTCGTTGATTGTTTGATCAAACTAATGGCATAATCGTGTTCCTGGAAGCTTCTAGTTTATTCCCTTTAAATTTCACGCATTTCTGGGTTATTTTTGTGGGGGACGGAAAAGCTCCGAGTGGCGGCCATGGCTGCCGGCCGCCGGAGTTGGAAGTACGAGGATGGAGATGGTAGAATTACCATTCAACCCTCCCAGTTTGTAAAACTTTATAAATTGGTCCCTATGTTTTTAAAAACTTATAAAATTCAGATTTCTATTTATAAAAATTCCAAAAATCAGATTTCTATTTATATAATTACAAAAATTGTATTTTCTTTTTTATATTATTTTAAGAAAATTGCTTTTAATTTCCAAAAATTCCAAAAATGGTTATTTTAATTTCAAAATTTTTTTTAATCCAAAATAAATTGAAATTATTATTTAAATAATTTTAGTTAATAACTAATTAATTAGTCAATTAGTTTAAATATTAATTGATTAATTAGTTTATTTTTTTATTAATTGATTTTAATTAATTATTTAATTGGATTTAATTATTTAAAATTGATTTAAAAATTTCACAAAATTGTTTTGAGCTTTAAAATTTTATTTTAAATTATTTTTAAGGATCGATAATTATTATAAAATTATTTTAAGGTCAGACTCGGGTGTTGGAACCCTATTATTTAATTATAAAATGATTCTGAGACCCGTGTTAATTCCGAAAAATGTTCAAAAAATTCGTAATAAATATCTCGAAAATCATTTTAACCCCGAATCTTCTTTGAATAATTATTTTAATTGAATATCTTACATGCTACGAGTTATATGTGATTTGATTGATACGTAATATGATTGTACGTGTATTGTTTGACTGTTTTATTCATAACTTTCAATCCGTACGTCGGATTTGGATAAAACAAATGGTAGTTAGAAGCTTGAAATGAATAGTATGTGATGAGAAATAGTATTGATAAGTACATGTGATGTGTAATAGAGGAAGTGAGACATAGAAAAGGAAAACAGATAGCTAGTGAGTGGGAATCACTAGATAAGTTCTAGTAAAGTGAAAGCAAATTGATAAGGCAAGTGTTTCTTTTCCTCTTGATTATTGCAAGTATTTTGGAATGTTCTTCATTATATTGCAATTACTCTAAATGGTTACTATTCTATATTGCAAATATTTTGAAGTATTTAACCAAAAACCCTAATTCTTATTGATCTCGAGCCATAATCATGTTTCTTCATAAATCGTTGATTGTTGATTTCACATATACAAACCACACTTATACGATACTACTCCACAAATACATACATACCACATACTGATTCCTGATACGAAATTGCTTATCATACTAACCCTTATATCTTGTGTAACTGAAGACCAATTTTGTAACTCTTAAACCCTATATTCTTCTGCTTTCTATTTCTTTCCTTGATTGAAACCCAACCTTTATGATTTCGTGGTCATTTCATGGAATTGCAGACCATCCTATGTTTCAAAATAAATATTATTTATGATTCAACTATTGAGTTACATTTCTTATCATATTATGATTCTAGAATTATATTATTTTTGGATATGGATCAGATTCGTGGTCGGACCAGATTCGTGGTCACAATAGGCCAATGTGTGCCTTGGATCCAGTACATAGAGTAAAGTTAGGAGCCTTGCATGGGGTTAGTGCCTGAATGATAAACAGCCTAACCTTGGTTTTTAAAATGAAAATGAATATCCAATTCTAATTATTGCTTATCAGTGAACTTGTTTCTTATATCATTTCAATTGATCATTGTTTATCTCAATTACTATCTTTGTGACTTGCTGAGCTAGTTAGCTCACTCTTGCAAAACTGTTCATATTCTTTTCGAGTGAAAAAGGAAACTGGTGGTAGCGAGGATCCCCAGACAAGTATGCGAGCTAGGTATCCACGTTGTAATGGAACAGACTAGCAGATGATGTTTGGCTTGGTTGTGTTGATAGTTTGAAATAAAGTTTAAACCTCAGTTATAAAATAAATTAACTGGGATTTGGTACGTTTGTCTAATAAATAAGATTGTGGCTTCTGGACATTCTTTAAACTACGTCGATCCGTGGAATATTGTAATTAGGGTCATTGCATATATATTATTATATTCATAAACAAGTTTAAATATGATGTGCGTGTGTGTTGTGGACCCCTAACTTCTAACCCGGGTCTGGAGGGCGTTGCATTTGTGACGCTCTTTCTTCATACGAGGCCGAGTTCATGAGCACCAGGACTACTGCATGTCAAGCCATTTGGTTGCAACGAGTTCTGAATTATATCATGGATGCTGAAACAAGACCATTTAATTTATATTATCCAACCTAGTTGTGAACGTTGGTAAGTTTGAATAAGTCTAGGTAGTTTTTTAATTTAGATAACTGGAGGAGTAATTGTACGATCATGCACCTGATTTTTAGGAGCATGGGTACTAGCAATTTACATGTACACGTTATTTCCTTAATATAAATAGCAATCATATTATATGTTTTCCATATCAATAAATCAAGTGCTTTATTTCTTTACATATTTAGTTTATAACCAATTATTTTATGTTCAATTTTTCATATCCCCACTTTCTCTCCCCCTCTCCACCGTAAGGCCATGTTTATTTCATATTATTAAGTATGAGATTTTCAATTTTCTAATCGCATGTTTCAATTGTAGAAATTTAGTAAAGGTTTATCAAAAATTATAATCCTTTAAATTATCCATTGAGTTTCGTAAGAGTGGAAGATAGGATTAGATACCGCTTGAATACTTGGTGAAGTACGTATATCCTCTCTCATTTTTAAAGTATTATATCCCCTTATATGTATTATAACCGGTCATTGTAAACATGATATTGATATGATTGGAAAATTTAAAAGACTATATTTCAAAGTGAATGACTATGCGTTAAAATAAACATATGATAGACTTTTTAAAATTTATTATGTCATGTATCTTTAATGTCTCTTTTTCATTCGATATTAATACGTACCAAATTTTTAGTCGCGTAATAGTGATCTCTAAGGAGACCTATAATCTTCTTATCTTTTAATTTTATTTGCATATGTGTTGGTAGATCAGTAGAATTGAGATATATTCAGGGAATCAATATGTGTAGGACTAAATAATTAAGAAGTACTGTCAATCATCATGACTAACTAACTTCTGAATTGCTAAAAAAATTACAAGTTATTGACATTTCATAATATGTTGCCCCCAAAAGTGTTATAATCTTATTACTGCTCAATAGCATGGAAATATTTTGGATATATTGTACATCTAAAATACATGTTATTTATTTTTTTTTTGAAAAATCTTACCATTAAAATAATTTTTTTCTTATAAAGGATGAAAAATGACTAAATGTTAAGATTTGTCTTTATATGGCCCATTGTAAAAGAATTCCTTTTTCCTAAAAATGATGAAAAGGAAACAACGCTAAGATTTAATTTATATATTCTATAATTTTATTTTATATCCAAAAATATGAGCGATGTAGATTTCATTATGTGAGTCATTTAAAAATTGGTAAATGTCCGCATGTTATTTCATTTTAAAACTGGTCTAAAAATTCATAAAAGCATATGTTATGTAATATATTAAAATGATAATATATTCTACTATAAAAATATTATAATTAAAATAAAATATAACAAAATACATCTGTTCCAACTAATACAGATATTATTAAATCTTTCTTAATTAGGTTTTACATGACAATTATATGCTAAATAATTATCTCTTGTTTTATTACATGAGAGCAAACTATTAGCCTTTAAACAATTTTGATGATCACTTAGAATATACATGGCACATTAGAGAAGAAAGATAAAGTTTTTCTAGGGGCTTATTTTATATTAGTTTTTAAACACTATTTCTAAGAATGCTACTATATATATACAGGGGTATATATACAGGGGCTGTTCAAATAGAAACAATCTTATAATAGAAACTAGAAATTGGGGTCTAATCCATTTAAGTTACACTACTTAGCTCATTGCATCAAACCGAATTATATATAAAAGAATACAGGCTTAATATACATACACACAATATTTCACCAACAGACTCATACTCCATCTTTGATAGTGTAACACCCCCTTCCCAAAATGAGACGAGGGGTTACTTATTAAATCTAAACCTAAAAAAAACAGAGCACTAAAATCCAACATATAATATTATAAAGTCTCCAAAATTATCCAAGTCAATAAATGCGAAGAAAATTAAATACTCTAATAATAAATGTCTAAAATAAATGCTAGAAGTCCAAAGATCCTAAGAAATTGTCACAAAGGTATCGCTCCATCACACAGCCCCAAAAGTCCCCCTAAGTACCTGCCAGAAGAAGAATACGGCATGAGCCAAAAGCCCAGTACGGATTTGGAATACAATTTATAAAACAAGAGATCAAAAAAAAAAAAAAAAAAATAATCAGCCATTTATAATAAAACAAAAATTTTAAAAATAAGTAAGGCTGAAGCAACGAGGGCTAAGATATTTCATACCGAGAGCAAAACAAATAACAAATACACACATCATAGGGTACCTAATGTGTGCAACAAACCAGTTAACGAGTACGGCATATACAACGTCACTGTCGAATCAAATCACAAATCAAACTCTGGGTGCACCCACGTATCCTGAAACAAATATCACAATGGCCAAAGCTCTCCTCCTGAGCTATCAAAAGGATACGCCATGACCAATCACACTGCCATGGAAGTGTCATGCCAATGGTGCCGCAATGACATGGCTGTAGTACCCCTACAGCTGGTTAACTCGGTATACCCTATTTCACTCTAAGGGTTCAAATAAAATAATTTTCACAATTTTAAGAATCACTTGCAGCAGATATTTCAAATATTCTAAACAGATATTTAACAAACATAATTTTAAAGCTCGCAAGATTAAATATTTAAAACTTCCAGAACAGATTTAAAATAATTTTCAGAGATCAAACGAATAAGAACGGAATGAATAAAAATATGAAGGGAAAGAATCAGATATATTTAATAATAAAAGGAGTAGCACTGAAAGAAAGGGGACGAAATCCGTACCTCATCTGATGGACCATTAAATCGGATTGTTGAAATACGATTGAAAGTGAACAACTTATACTAATTCGAATTTTAACAGCAGATAAGTTAAGGATTTGAAATAATGGTCAACTGGAGAAATAAAGTAGATTTAACAAGGATTCCAAAATGATAAGATTCATCAAAAACGCACTGATAACGAATTAGTTATGAATTTTTGAAGTTCAGGTATCACAGCAGAAATTATTCAGGAACAGATTACAAAGAAGGCAAATTTAGACAATAAAGACAATCTGATCTCACTTCGACTATAACTAGACAATGAAAGAGAATTCTCAGAGGTTTCATAATTTATAAAGATCATAATTTTATGACGAATAATGAAGAAGATATGAATTTTTGAACATGAAACAACTATGCTGATAAGTATAAACAGACCAGAATATTTGAAAGGCAATTTAGGCAATTTAAAAGATTTAAATATATAATGGGTATACCATATAATGAAAGAGAATTTCATAAGCTTTCCAGATTGATATCATGAGTAATTTTCCGACATAAGATCGATTTATAACGAATTTTAGAAGGTATGAAAAACTGTTCACGTCATAAATCTGAAGGGTCACAAAGAATGGATATTTGCACATAGTTAGAGGCTGATTCCACAAAATATGTAAACATGGAAGTTGTAGGTATCGAAACAAGCTTTCCAGAAAATCAAGAATCAATGAATTCCGTGTACAAACGAATAAGTTATGGATTTTACAACAGATACGAGATGCTGATTTTATCACATACGAATTTCAGCACAAACAAATAAGAAGATGAACATGATATGATTATGAAGAAGAAAAGATCGATTCTCGTACCTTGATCAATCGAATAACACAAGAATAAACTTCTAAGATCTTCTTGTCTTCTCAAACCCTAGCCTCTAAGAGCGGCTCCAATTAAAAAGACATAGAATAGGACATAACTTGTATATATATATATTTATAGGCCCACAAGCCCACAATTAATAGAATCCTATCCCTAATCTAATTAATAATATAATTACTAATTCTATTCCAAATCAAATTGTATTAAAAATTACTATTATTACTAATTCTAATCTATTTCTAACTAATACAAATATTAAATAGATAATAATTAAAATAAAAATACGGATATTACATATATACCCCCTTAAAAAGGATTCCGTCCCCGGAATCGAACGAAACTAAAACTCGTACCTGAATCGAACAAATGCGGATATTTCTCACGAATAGATTCTTCTAATTCCCAAGTAGCCTCTCTTTCCGAATGATTTTTCCACAAAACTTTCACAAACGGAATGGTGTTCTTCCTCAAAACTCGCTCCTCTCGAGCTAAGATAGCCTCAGCTTCCTCCTCACAAGAAAGATCCTCTTTAATCTTATGTAATGGATACTGAACTACATGTAATGGATGATATTTGTAGCCCCTCAAAACCGACACATGAAACACATTATGCACATGAGATAGTTGTGGTGGTAACGCAACTCTATAAGATACTTCCCCTACTTTCTCCATAACGTCAAAAGGGCCAACATATCTCGGACTAAGCTTTCCCTTCATACCAAAACGCTTCACACCCTTACAAGGCGACACCTTTAAGAACACATGATCACCTGGCTCAAATCCCCCAAACTTCCTATGTTGGTCCGCGTAACTCTTTTGACGAGATCGAGCTTCCTTCAGACTTTCTTTAACTTTCTCTACCTTCTCATTAGTAATTCTAACTAACTCCGGCCCTTCGATGACTCTCTCACCAACCTCATCCCAACAAGATGGTGCCCTACACCTCCTACCATACAAAGCCTCAAATGGTGGCATACCAATACTCGCGGGCCAACTATTATTGTACGCAAACTCAACAAGATACAAATATTTATCCCAATCACCTGTCCACTCTAACGCGCAAGCCCTCAACATATCCTCCAATGTCTGAATCGTCCTCTCTGACTGTCCATCGGTCTGCGGATGATAAGCTGTACTGAAATTAAGCCTCGTACCCCAAGCTTGCTGGAATCCCTTTCAAAAACGCGATGTAAATCTCGTATCCCTGTCAGAAACTATCGACACCGGCACACCATGAAGTCTAACAATATCTCGCTGCAAAATCTCTGCCAACTCATGAACAGGAGTAGTCTCTTTAATAGGCAAGAAGTGAGCGGACTTAGTGAGTCTATCAACCACCACCCATATAACATCATTCTTCTTGAAAGTCCTCGGCAAATGAGTTACAAAATCCATAGTAATGTTTTCCCACTTCCAAACTGGTATATCTAGCTGTTGCAACAATCCACTAGGCCTCTGATGGTCTATCTTCACTTGTTGACATGTAAGACATTTTCCCACAAATTCTGCTATATCTCCCTTCATTCCACTCCACCAAAAGTGCTTCTTCAAATCCCTATACATCTTGGTGGAACCTGGATGAATAGAAAATGAAGAACTATGAGCCTCCTTCAAAATTTCCTCACGAATCGTCGGGTCTGCGGGCACGCACAATTTACTACCCAACCACATCACACCCTCATCATCGAAATGAAATTGTGTTTGCTTTCCACCTGCCACCTCGGATCTAATAGCTTCCAAACCTGTATCACTCTTCTGAGCTTCCTTAACCCTTGAAACAAGATTCGGTTCCACTTTCAAATTTGCAATACTACCACTTGATCCTCTAACATACAACTCAACACCCAAGCGCTCCAAATCTGAAATAAGGTGCGGCTGAGTAATGAGAGATGCAACACTCCCCAAGTTCTTCCTACTAAGAGCGTCTGCCACTACATTCGCCTTCCCCGGATGGTACTGAATATTTGCATCATAATCCTTAAGAAGTTCAAGCCACCTCCGCTGCCTCATGTTAAGCTCCTTCTGAGTAAAGATGTATTTGAGACTCTTGTGATCAGTAAAGATGTCACAAGTCTCTCCATAAAGATAGTGTCTCCAGATCTTCAAAGCAAAGACCACTGCTGCTAACTCCAAGTCATGGGTAGGATAATTCACCTCATATGGTTTAAGCTGCCTAGAAGCGTAAGAAATCACTTTCCCATGTTGCATAAGAACACACCCCAATCCTCTCTTAGAAGCATCACTATACACCTGAAAACCTCCACTCCCTGATGGCAACACAAGTATTGGAGCTGACACCAACCTCTTCTTTAACTCTTGAAAGCTCTTCTCACGATCATCATTCCACTCGAACTTAATTCCCTTCCTCATTAGCTGAGTCAATGGTAAAGCTATGGAAGAGAAACCTTCCACAAAACGCCTATAGTAGCCTGCCAAACCCAAGAAACTCCTCACCTCCGTCACATTGCTAGGTCTGGGCAAATTAGTAATAGCCTCGACTTTCGCAGGATCCAACTCAATGCCCCTACCAGATACAACATGCCCCAAGAATGCCACTTCCTCCAACCAGAATTCACACTTGGAAAATTTCGCAAACAACTTCCTCTTCCTCAAAATTTCAAGTACAGTACGTAAATGCTCCTCATGCTCCTCTCTGCTCCTAGAGTATATCAAGATATCATCGATGAAGACCACCACGAATTTATCCAGATAATCATGAAAGACCCGATTCATCAAATCCATAAATACCGCTGGTGCATTCGTCAACCCAAAGGACATCACGAGAAACTCATAATGACCATAACGAGTGCGAAATGCAGTCTTCGAAACGTCTTCCTCCCTAACTCGTAACTGATGGTAACCAGATCTCAAATCTATCTTCGAAAAGTACTTCGCCCCTTGTAACTGATCAAACAAGTCATCAATGCGTGGCAAAGGATACCTGTTTCTAACAGTCACCTTATTCAACTCCCTATAGTCAATGCACAATCTCATAGAACCATCCTTCTTCTTCACAAACAACACAGGAGCGCCCCATGGAGACACACTTGGTCTGATAAATCCCCTATTCAACAACTCCTGCAACTGCTCCTTCAATTCTTGCAAAGCAAAATGAAACGATAAAGAGCATAATGAAACGAAATTAAATGGAACACCCATCCTATCATCTACCCAAACTCACAGGTCAACCTAAGTAGGTTTTCTACAAGAAAGAACCTAAGCTCTGATACCAACTTTGTAACACCCCCTTCCCAAAATGAGACGAGGGGTTACTTATTAAATCTAAACCTAAAAAAAACAGAGCACTAAAATCCAACATATAATATTATAAAGTCTCCAAAATTATCCAAGTCAATAAATGCGAAGAAAATTAAATACTCTAATAATAAATGTCTAAAATAAATGCTAGAAGTCCAAAGATCCTAAGAAATTGTCACAAAGGTATCGCTCCATCACACAGCCCCAAAAGTCCCCCTAAGTACCTGCCAGAAGAAGAATACGGCATGAGCCAAAAGCCCAGTACGGATTTGGAATACTATTTATAAAACAAGAGATCAAAAAAAAAAAAAAAATAAATAATCAGCCATTTATAATAAAACAAAAATTTTAAAAATAAGTAAGGCTGAAGCAACGAGGGCTAAGATATTTCATACCGAGAGCAAAACAAATAACAAATACACACATCATAGGGTACCTAATGTGTGCAACAAACCAGTTAACGAGTACGGCATATACAACGTCACTGTCGAATCAAATCACAAATCAAACTCTGGGTGCACCCACGTATCCTGAAACAAATATCACAATGGCCAAAGCTCTCCTCCTGAGCTATCAAAAGGATACGCCATGACCAATCACACTGCCATGGAAGTGTCATGCCAATGGTGCCGCAATGACATGGCTGTAGTACCCCTACAGCTGGTTAACTCGGTATACCCTATTTCACTCTAAGGGTTCAAATAAAATAATTTTCACAATTTTAAGAATCACTTGCAGCAGATATTTCAAATATTCTAAACAGATATTTAACAAACATAATTTTAAAGCTCGCAAGATTAAATATTTAAAACTTCCAGAACAGATTTAAAATAATTTTCAGAGATCAAACGAATAAGAACGGAATGAATAAAAATATGAAGGGAAAGAATCAGATATATTTAATAATAAAAGGAGTAGCACTGAAAGAAAGGGGACGAAATCCGTACCTCATCTGATGGACCATTAAATCGGATTGTTAAAATACGATTGAAAGTGAACAACTTATACTAATTCGAATTTTAACAGCAGATAAGTTAAGGATTTGAAATAATGGTCAACTGGAGAAATAAAGTAGATTTAACAAGGATTCCAAAATGATAAGATTCATCAAAAACGCACTGATAACGAATTAGTTATGAATTTTTGAAGTTCAGGTATCACAGCAGAAATTATTCAGGAACAGATTACAAAGAAGGCAAATTTAGACAATAAAGACAATCTGATCTCACTTCGACTATAACTAGACAATGAAAGAGAATTCTCAGAGGTTTCATAATTTATAAAGATCATAATTTTATGACGAATAATGAAGAAGATATGAATTTTTGAACATGAAACAACTATGCTGATAAGTATAAACAGACCAGAATATTTGTAAGGCAATTTAGGCAATTTAAAAGATTTAAATATATAATGGGTATACCATATAATGAAAGAGAATTTCATAAGCTTTCCAGATTGATATCATGAGTAATTTTCCGACATAAGATCGATTTATAACGAATTTTAGAAGGTATGAAAAACTGTTCACGTCATAAATCTGAAGGGTCACAAAGAATGGATATTTTCACATAGTTAGAGGCTGATTCCACAAAATATGTAAACATGGAAGTTGTAGGTATCGAAACAAGCTTTCCAGAAAATCAAGAATCAATGAATTCCGTGTACAAACGAATAAGTTATGGATTTTACAACAGATACGAGATGCTGATTTTATCACATACGAATTTCAGCACAAACAAATAAGAAGATGAACATGATATGATTATGAAGAAGAAAAGATCGATTCTCGTACCTTGATCAATCGAATAACACAAGAATAAACTTCTAAGATCTTCTTGTCTTCTCAAACCCTAGCCTCTAAGAGCGGCTCCAATTAAAAAGACATAGAATAGGACATAACTTCTATATATATATATTTATAGGCCCACAAGCCCACAATTAATAGAATCCTATCCCTAATCTAATTAATAATATAATTACTAATTCTATTCCAAATCAAATTGTATTAAAAATTACTATTATTACTAATTCTAATCTATTTCTAACTAATACAAATATTAAATAGATAATAATTAAAATAAAAATACGGATATTACAGATAGCCATCTTCATATTTCATTACACTAAACTCCTATCAACCTCAACATCTCCAATAAATCTCCACCATCATCTTCTGTCTACCTACATCGGCCAACATGATCTAACACCAATATTTTCAATCTATCTTCAATCACTGTTTCTAATACATAAATCACTAACTTGTATAATATGAAATGATAAAGAAGATCGAAGTTGAATGTACAGGTAGCAAAGGTGTTGGTGAGTGAAGTTTTGAACGATTAATGTGAAATAGGAGGGGGATATATATGAAATATAAAATCATTGACAATCACAAATAACAACAACCAATTTTCAAATAACTTACCATATCCAAAATTTGAACATGATATATGAATACAAACACCAAATGTTCAAGAAAATGTCTTCTGTTAAGCGTAACACTTCAGAAAATAAATCACCACATCTACACTTTAATCACTAAATCGTACTCGGACAATCACTTATTCTTATAAGAAAAACCACCAACTTGTATTACAAAGATTACAATATACTATATATATTGTACACCAGGAAACAACCATAATCTCATATAGAAATTACTGACTATAACTATTAATATAATAATTACTACGTGTTAGAAGGGGTGGGGAAAATAGAGAGATGTAGGTATGAGAGAGGTAATAAAAAAAGGTTCACAGAAAATGAAAAGAAAAGATGGGGATATTGGAAGGAATTTATGGAGGTGGCCATGGAAAAGGGGGTGATGGCGCCGGGGAAGATGGCTGTAATTGAGTTTGAAAATGGTAGTAGCCGATGAGTAGGGTTAAGGGTGGGATATTGAGATTTGGGATTGAGTATGGGCTACATTAAAGTGGAAGTGAGGTAGGTGCATATTATTAACCACATATGTTTTTAGTTTTTATTTTATGGATAATTTATATTTCACCAAAACATATATATATAGGCTTTTATTGAAATAAAAACCGTCCTTAAATAAAAAATAAAAACCTTCATATTTAATAATATGCATACACCTCACTTTCACTTTATTGTAGCCCTGACTCTAACTAAAATCTCAAAATGCCACACTTAAATTTACCAACCCGCTACTACCACATTCACACTCTACTACCGCCATCATCTCCACAGCCATCACCCCCTTTGTCCAGCAACACCGTATCGATTCCCTCCAATATCTTCATATTTTCTCTTCATTTTCTTTTTTGATTACCTCTCTCTTCCCCACTTCTCTCTCTTTTCCCCACATCTCCTCACAGATAGTAATTATTGTATTAATAGTTACAGTTAGTTATTTCTGTTTGAGATTATTGTTGTTGCCTAGTTTGTGTTATACAAATCATATAGAAAAACAGACTGATATATATAGATATAGGTGTTGAATGTGTAAACTGAGAGACAAAAGTTTACGTGGAAGCTCTAATTTTGTTACTGAACTATGCAATATAATATATAGAAATGTTGATAAGAAAATGGCAAAACAGTAGGATCACACAAAGCAGCCTACTCCTACAATGACTCTAACTGCTAATGTGCATCACCTACAACTTCTCTACTAACACACGACTAGAACAGACATGCGATGACTTATTTAAACAAGCAGCATACTACCCAGCTGATCTAAAATAAATAAAAACCAGAATAAGTAAATATAGTTTCATATTAAAATAATAATCCAACAATCACCCCCTTAATATGAAACTCCTTTTTATTTTAACTCTTTGACTCCCAACAACCTCCTCATCCTTTCGAACTTAACTGTGGTGAGTCCCTTTGTCATTATATATACACGCTACAACTCTGAGTTTATATGCTTAATGATTATTTCCTTTCTCTCCACGCACTCCCAGATGAAATAGTACCGCTTATCTATATGCTTGCTTCTCCCATGAAACACCATATTTTTTTGCCAAAATAATAGCGGACTTGTTATCGATATACAATATGACTGGTCCTACTTCTTCATCTGTTATTTTGCTCAGTTGGTTCTTCTACCAAATCTCCTGACATGTAGCTGTAGTGGTAGCCATAAATTCTGCCTCAAAAGATGATAATGCAACACATCGTTGGTTTTGAGAGACCCATGTTATGAGTCTATTGTTCAAATAGAAAACCATTCCTCCTGTGCTCTTCTTGTCATCTGTTTGCCCAGCTAGATCAGTTTCTGAATATCCCACCAGCATATTTTTTGCACTGTACGTGGAGTATACCAAACCAAATTCCAAGGTTCCTTTTACATACCCGAAAATGCGTTTTACAGCATGTTCATGCATAATGGTAGGTTTCTCCATAAAACAACTCACTATTCCCACATCATAGGCTATATCAGGACGTGTGTGAACAAGATATCGAAGCCCCTCAACCATGATATTATGCTCCGTTGGATCTACAAGTGTGCCACCTTCATCTTTAGTAATGTGCTCCTTTGGGTCCATAGGATATTTGATGGGATAACGCTCTCCTATTCCTGCATTTTTTAACACCTTTCAGGCATATCCAGTCTGGTTTAGCTCGATGAAGTCCTTTTCTTGTTTCACCTCTATTACCAGGTAGTCAGACAATTTTCCCAAATTATCTCGAACTTATCGCTCATTTACTGCTTGAACTCCTCAATTACAGCAAGACTAGTACCTGTAATTATCAAGTCATCCACGTACACTCCAATGACGAGTGTATCATTTCCTTTACTTCTAGTGTACACAACATATTCATGTAGGAATTTGATAAACCCATATCCTCGAGACTCTTGTTAAGCTTAGCATACCATGCACGTGGCGCCTGTCGTAAACTATAAAGGGCCTTTATCAACTTATACATTAAATCTTCTTGCCCTTCCTTGACAAAGACATGTGGTTATATCACGTATACCTCTTCCAATAATTCGCCATTTAAAAATGTTGTCTTAACATCCAAGTGATGAATCTCCCATCTGTATTTTGCCGCCAATAATAGCCTAACAGTCTCAAGTCTTGTGACGGGGGCAAATATTTCATCGAAATCCACCCCTCGCTCTTCAACATATCCCTTTTCCATGAGTCTCGCCTTATACTCTCCTATTTCACCGCTTGCATCTCGCTTAATTTTGTAAACCCACTTCAGTCCTATCACTTTTCTACCAACTGGTAATTCTGTAAACTTCCAGGTGTCATTTTTCTCGATGGAGTCTATCTCTTGCTGCATTGCCTGCCTCTAGCTTCTCTCTTTGACAGCCTATTCGTAGTTCCTTAATTTATCCACTCCTATTAAAAGCAACTCATCGTCTAATTCGATTTCCTCGGTGTCATTGTAAAAATCAATAATGGACCGAAACTGTTTTGGTTCACTGCTGGCTTCAGTACCAGATCTTTTATACTCGATTGTGATGAGCCATGCTTCCATGATTGTGATATCGGTGTTATCACTTCATTTTATGAATCTGAATCAAGTTGCTGAGAGTTTAGAAAGCTTAGTCCTTCATTAGTAAAGCCATTAATAATAGTGAATATGTGTTCACGATTGCATGCCTGGACACCTTCCTGCTCTTTACTCCACTTCCAAATTTTTCCCTCCTCAAATATCACATCTCTACTTAATAATATACAATGTTTTTGTATATCAAATAACTGATATGCCTTAGTTCCAGGTTCATTTCCTAGGTGCACCACCATCCTGCTTCTGTCCTTCAATTTCTTTATGTCAGTCCCTGGAATCCTCATATGGCCAAAGCATCTAAAGACTTTTAAATGACCAATATTTGGCTTTTCACCCTTCCATGCCTCATATGGTGTCTGGTCATTCATGGATCATGTAGGTAACCTGTTACGAAGATAAATTGAGTTTCTTACAGCTTTTCCCCATAGTGTCAATCACAACTCCATTTCTTTTAGTAGACTGCGAGCATTAGCCACCACGGTGCGATTTCTATGCTCCATCACTCCATTCTGTTGAGGGTATACGGAGCAGTATATTGTCATGTGACTCCGTTTTCTGCACAGAAGGCTTCAAATTCTTTAGAACAGAATTCTCCTCCACGATCGGTCCTAAATGCTTTAACTCATTTTTCTGTCCCTTTCTCCACCAGAGCCTTGAACCTTTTGAACATTGCCAGTGCCTTGTCATTCCTTTTCAACATGTAAACCCACATCCAACGAATAAAGTCATCTAGAAGAATTAAAAAATATTGGTTACCTCCCGTTGTCCTTGGATAAATTGGACCACAGAGATCCCCATGCACCAGTTCTAGACTTTATTTTGCACGAAATTCTTTAGGACTTCCTTCTCTGTTTTGCCATCAACCAATCTGTGCACACACCCTTTGGCTGAGAGAACTTAGGCATACCAAACACCATTTGTGTCAAATGCATCAATGATAAGGCGTATAACATAATACTTCAAAATCAAAAGGGACATGAATGGAGAGGTGGTGAAACACAAGGCCCGGTTAGTGGCGAAAGGGTATATTCAAAGGCAAGGTATAGACTATGAGGAAGTCTTTGCTCCTGTCACAAGAATGGAAACTGTGAGGTTACTTCTGGCCTTGTCAGCAAAATATGGGTGGGAAGTCCATCACATGGACGTAAAATCTGCGTTTTTGAATGGGGACATCGAATAGGAAGTGTACGTGTTACAATCAGAAGGATTCGAGAAAGAAAATCAGAAGTACAAAGTGTACAAATTACTGAAGGCATTGTATGGGCTCAAACAAGCTCCACGAGCTTGGTACGCACGGTTGAGGAGATGTCTTGAGAAATTGGGATTCAAGAAATGCCCATACGAACACGCGGTGTATACTAAACGAGAGGGGAATGAATTTCTGGTGGTTGGAGTGTATGTAGATGATCTGTTAATCACGGGCTCTAGCATGAGAAATATTCAGAAATTCAAGACCCAAATGAAGAACGAGTTTGACATGAGCGATCTAGGAAAACTTTCCTATTATCTGGGCATCGAGGTAGAGCAGAGACAAGGAAGGATCGAATTAAAGCAGTCAGGGTATGCAAGAAAACTTCTGGACAAAGCTGGAATGTCAAAAAGCAACCTCACTAAATATCCAATGGAACCGAGAATACAGCTAAGTAAAGATTCTGCTGGAAAGGCAGTTGATCCAACTCTGTACAAGAGTCTCGTGGGAGGGTTGAGATACTTAGTGAATACTCGACCAGATATAGCATATGCAGTTGGCATGGTGAGTCGTTTCATGGAGAGACCAACAGTACAACATATGAATGCTGTTAAGCGTATTTTAAGGTATGTAGCTGGCACTCTGAATTATGGATTGGTGTACACAGAGAACTCGGGAAACCATTTGTTATCTGGCTATTCTGATAGTGACTTGGGAGGAAATATGGATGATCGTAAGAGCATAGGTGGCATGGTATTCTACTTGAGTGAGAGTTTGATCACTTGGGTATCGCAAAAACAGCGTTGTGTTGCACTCTCCTCATGCGAAGCTGAGTTCATGGCAGCAACCGCAGCAGCCTGTCAAGGAATATGGCTCAAGAATTTGTTGAACCAAATTATGGATATGAATGTTGGTCCAGTGGTCCTATATATAGACAATCGTTCTGCAATAGATCTAGCAAAGAACCCGGTGTTTCACGGGAGGAGCAAACACATAGACCTGCGTTTCCATTTTATCAGAGATTGTGTAGAGAAGGGAGAGATTATCATCAAGCATATCAGGACTGAGGATCAAAGGGCGGATGTACTGACAAAGCCATTATCCACTGCGAAGTTTGAACAGATGAGGGAACTTCTGGGAGTCAGGCAACTCACTTAAACATGTTTGGATTAAGGGGGTGTATGTTGGATATTTAATCCAAACATATGATATTGTAATAAAAATGTTAATAGTCGTTTATATGGCTGTTGACATAGTAATTGATTTGGTCGTTATTTCAGTAGAGAGATTTTAGGTATGATTTGAATAAGGCTGAGATGGTGGAGTGAAAAAAGGAGTCTGGTGATCACGTTAGTGCGTGATTTTAGCCTTCAAGTTTTACATGTTTTCTATATATGCTATGTAACATATTCTCATTATGTAGTGAAGAAAATCAAGTATTTTTTCCTTCTGTGTCTTCTTCTTTGTCTTACTACTACACAAACTGTTCAGTTCACATCATGTTGCCATTTTTGGCATGTACTAGTGCATACGATGGATCCCAAGCTCTGATACCTAATATAGAAAAATAGACTGATATATATAGATATAGGTGTTTAATGTGTAAACTGAGAGACAAAAGTTTCCGTGGAAGCTCTAATTTTATTATGAACCATGCAATACAATATATAGAAATGCTGATAAGAAAATGGTAAAAAAGTAGGATCATACAAAGCAACCCACTCCTACAATGACTCTAACTGCTAACGTGCATCACCTACAACTTCTCTTCTAACACACGACTAGAACAGATATGTGATGAATTATTCAAACAAGCAGCATGCAACCCAGCTGATCTAAAATAAATAAAAACCGGAATAAGTAAATATAGTTTCATATTAAAATAATAATCGAACAAATCAGAGATTGTCGTCGTACGATTTAGTGATTAAAGTGTAGATTTGATAAATTATTTTATAAAATTTGGTATTTGTATTCATATTTTATGTTCGAATTTCAGATCTGTTGAGTTTATTAGAAATTGGTGGTTGTTGGTGGTCATTGTCAATGATTTTATATTTCATATATATCCCCCTCCTACTTTAGAATATGTGACGACTGAGAATTTTTCGACATAATTAAGTGAATAAAGTATATTTTTTTGTGAGATGATTATAATTATGTGACTAAGTGCTGATTAATTGTCTTTTCTGTATATTAGAATATAGGAGTGTAGATAAAAATGTTCCAATTTAAAGAGTCAGCTTAGGAGTTAAGTTGTGTCGTCGGGCCGTCAGGTAGAACGGAACCCGTCCTAATAAGGAGTTAAAGAATATAAAATGTGAATTATGTGTGATTGAATGAAATGAGTGTTTAAATAAAATATTTCGTCCTAAGTGACGTGTCGATTGGTAAAGATAATGAGAAGCGTTATCAAAACTCTGAGCGTCGGGCCGTCAGGCTGAACGTGACCCGGTACGCGTAGAAAAGGATAAAGATTAAAGAGGGACAAATTATATGGTCAGACCTCAGTCGTTATGTGATTGAATATGTGTGATTGCTTGTCTGTGTGCATGACTGTGTGCTCTGTGACATTTTTATGAATTTTATTCAATTATGTGATTTAAATAAAGGTTTATTTAACCTTCGCGCATTATTATAAAATTATCCGAGTAAGATAAAAGTATGGGATTTGTTTTGTTATCTTGATAGTAGTCCTAGAGACTTTTTAAAAATGATGAGTGGATTTATTTGGTGGTCTTTGCATTTTAAATTGATTTTTATGTGGAAAAATGTTATTATTAAGACGAGCTTGCGAAATTTATATAAAATCAACCGTCCGTTCAAAAATCTATTATGAGTAATGGTTAAAAAGCTAATTTCGAGATCTACATGTTAAAATTGTGACTTGCAATAATTTCTGACTTTCCGAGAGAGATATATTTTATATTTGATTTTTGTTACACTTGAGTAAAAAGAAAGGAACAAATAAGCATAAAAAGGAATTAGTAAAGTACAAATTTGCCCTTGTTTTGGTGGTGTAAAACTTCACTTTCTCCCCCCCCTTTTTCCTTTTCTTCCCCGTGCACCCCACTCTCCCCTTCTCTTTCTTTTTCTCTCTCTCTCTCTCGCTCTGTCCATCTCTCATCTCTCTCTCTTGCATGCAACACTCAAACCTCACTCAAACTCAAAGATATTACTCTCTTTAGTCTCTATTTTCGGTATACATCTCAATTTTCATTTGCATGTAAATGTTGTATAAGTGTTTTGATGATTGATCACTATGGTTGTGTTCAAGGAAATTTATTTCTTGATACAAAACTATAAGAGTGAATCCAAGAGATTTTGGGGTCATGAACTCGAGAGGAGACCCGTTGCGGGCTCTCTTAAGTTCGACCACCACCGGCTATGATCCAAGGAGAGCCGGTGGAGTTTTTACGATATGTTTATTTGAATTTTAAAGCCTTGCATGATTGGTTTTTGAAAAGATCAAAAGAGTTGTTGATAATTCCTTTAAAACTTGAATATGTGATTAGAGATATGTTTGTTTTGATTATTGATGTGTGTAAAAGTCGTTTGATGTTTAAGAAATCAAAATTTAAGGTTCCATGTTGGGTTTATAATTCGGCTTTGTGCTAATTAAAAATGAAATTGGGTTTGATGACTTGATCTTAGTAAATGGTAAGCCTAATTAGTGAAAAATGTGATTGCATGTTAGTTTTAAAGAAGAACAAGTTATGCATGTCAACGTTTAATCCTTGAGTTATGAATCTTGATTTTGCAGAATAGAAAATGGATTTAGAAGGGATTTTCTTGATGATTAAGTGAATGCATGTTGATTAAATGAGTTAATTAAAGTTGGAGTCACTAGGTGATGATTGGTTTTGGTGTTTAAATGAATTGAATGACTTAGTAAATGTTTAAAGCAAGTTGGGAATGTAATTTAAGACCTTGCATGTCAAAATTTATCCTTGCATGCATGATTGTTGGAAAACCCGAATGGGTTTTATGCTTAAAAAGAGAATTAAGTTGATTTCTTTGTTAATTATCTTAGTGGATAGTGAGAACTTGATTGCATGACAAAGATTGGGTAGTGTTTATGTTCGAATTTTGATAATTAAAAGAAAATGTTGATTTCGATTTTTAATGCGATTATGATTCGGATTTTTGATTAAAAAGGGATGAAGTTTAAGTGCGTAAATGACTCATGTGATTTGCATTAGTTGTGTTTGATTATATGAGATTGAAATTGTATATACATGGTTGTGTTTTATGTGTATGGTCGAATGATATATAAGTAGAAAAGTGATTGATTTGGTTCTAATCCCTTGTTAAATGATTGTGTGTGAAATCCTAGGAGATATATGATTCATTTGTATGATTGGTTGTTGTTATGGTTCGAATTAAGAAATAAAAGAAAAAGGGAATTAAATTGTTATTAAAAAGAGCTATAAGTGATAGCTATGGTCGTAAAGGTTTGGTTGTGAATAAATCATGTACTCGTAAGAGTTATATTAGTGTGATTTGAGAAATAGCTAAGGTTAAGTAAGTACGCTTCGATTGTTAAGTATATAAGGATATAAAAGTTACGAGAAAGGAATGTGCTATGTGCCATGTGTTATGTGCTTATGTGTATAAGCTATATTCGTATACTCGAGTCAAGGATATAATCGAGTTATCGTATTGAGTTATTGTTCTGGGAACGAGAGTTGAGAAATTGATTAAGGTTTTGGTTTTATTGTAGATTCAGAGGGTGAGGGCATTCACGCTAGGAAAGGAAAGGATATACTAGGTGGCAGTAGTTCAACCTTCAGGAAAACAAATTCAGGCAAGTAATTTTGATTACTTGTGTAAATGATTATAAAGAGAATGTTGTTCATACCATGTAGAGTATGGAACTGTTTCACTTGTGAAACCCTGATATTGATTTGAGATACCCTGCCTTTGATCTTGATAAACTGTTATTGGTAAGCTTATTGATTCAACCCCTTTGATAAGCTGTCCTCTCTGTTCAAGTTATTTATTAAGCCATGAATCGTATTGAACCCTATAATTATCCTTGTAAACCTTGTTTAATGATACTTTATTTTCTAATCACCCTATTGATCCCTAGACAGATGTTGACCCTTCTAACTTAAATGCCTTGTTATCCTTGATACAGAATCCTTAAGAATTGTTCCTTGTTTATCCTTGAATCACTCCCTGAAATTATTTTTTCTTAAAATCTGAATTAAGAATGAGTTTCGACTCGAAAGAGTCTGAATGACTTCATATTCTTGGTAATGATAAAATGAATTTTTGAAAACCTAATTGTTTTTCCAACTCAAGGTTTTCCAAATAAATTCCTGATGGATTGGATTGGGACGTAAGAAGCTAGTGGGACTAGTCCAGTCATGGTAAGAGGCTAGCGGGGCTAGTCCAACTTAAGGCTGAAATTATGTTGATTGGTACATTAAAGACCGGATGAAGGTCGGTACGGGCTGATCACCCGTATTATAATGAAATGGAAAGATAAAGTGATCCAATCAAGGGTTCTAAATAATTATTTAAAAGGAAACTGAAACTTTCTATTCAGTAAATTGATTCTTGAAAATGAAAATGGTTTATATTTTTTTGAAAAGAGTTGATTATGTTGATGTGAAGCTTAAAGCTCGAGAACCCTGATTCTTAAATCTGTTGATCATATGATTGATTTCATATAATGAAATACTGTTGCTTTCCTCCTTCTTGAAAGATCTATTTTGATCCTTTAATGATTTGGGATGATTGTCAGCTTTCTTCCTGCATTGAGCCTTGTTTCTTGAAAGCCCCACATTATCCTTCAAAACCTTTCCTTAACCCAAAAGCTGGAAATCTGCCACCTAGAACTAATAATATAGAATGCCCTGAGTTTGGTAAAATATTTTATGATTTGATATCGTAGAACTGCTTTATAGTTACTTGCTGAGTTTTATACTCATATGTTTTGTTTTAATCTAACCATGGCAGTTAAGCAAGAAGATGTACAGGCTTAGGCGCACTACTCGTAAGAGCGTACTTGGTGGTCCCTACCGTGTTGAGGGCTTCCGGTTGCTAGAGTAGGTAGTGGTATTTTTGTGAGAGCTCGCGCCTAGAAGGAAGGTTTAAAGATACAATGGGTTATCTGTCGGTTCCCAGCCGGAATCGATATTATTTATTTAATAATATTTTTGGGTTGTAAGTTATATCTTATGATTGGTTGTTAAAATCTTGTCTCATACTTTATCCTGTTGATCCTGTTAGTAGTTAATTGAGGTTTATGCTTATTTAATTATTAGATTAAAGATGTGTTAGTCCTCATTTCCTAACCCCGAGATTGAGGGCGTCACAAGTTGGTATCAGAGCTACAACATCTAATCCCTGAGACAGGTTAGGAATATAAAATGGGGTATTTTGGGTATATATCTATATCGCGAGAGAGTTCGATTCATCTAAAGTTGAGTTAGACTATTAGGTATAGTCTAAAAAAATTGTGTATCAGTTTGAGTGGAAACTAGAGTTAGGGTGTGAGTTAGCTGGAAGCTTTATTTAACCCTAACATTGTTTCTTGGTTGCTGTTTTATGTTTTCTCTCAGGATCCTAGTAGTGGTAGTGACTCAAACTCAGAGATTAGTTTGACTGGTACCCCAGTGGACCCCATTCCATCCTCTCCAGAGGAGCCTGTGTATGTTAGTTCAGACCCAGAGGAGGACCCTTCCGAGAGTAGTGAGATCCTCATGCAGATTTCACCTTTGAGGCCAGATTCAAAGACCCCTTCCCCTGAGCCAGAGTCTGAGATTCCTAAGACTGTACCTGTCAGTGTTGGTAGCAAGTTAGCCCAGGATCGAGACTTTGTTTACTCCCGCATTCCTGAGTTAGGAGCTTTGGTGGATAGGCTAGCCAGAGAGTCTAGGCAGAGTGCTTCAGTTATGGATGATGAGTGGCGAGTTCGGGTGAAGATGGTGGAGCAGGTTGCCAGGAGGAGATTGGATGAGGGACCATCCACTAGTGATGCTGATGCTGAGGCCCGGAGGCTGCATAAGATCATTCGCTGGATGTTGGTTGTGTTAAGAGAGATTCTAGATGATTAGACGGGACTGTTGGTTGAGCCCGTAGATTGTTGTTTTTCAGTGCCGATAGGCTTTGGGATACTTGGTTAGATGCCGGGATCCCTTTTCATTTATCTTGTTATATTTCAGAACTATGTTGTAGTTGTAGCTGTTAGAAGTTAGGGGTAGATAAGGGGATATTTTCCAGGTTTTCCTCTGTTTAACCGTGCTATATTATTGTACCTTATTTCCGAACCTGTGATAGCCAGACTTATCTTTATGTACCCTTTATTTAAATAAATCCATTATCTTGTTTTCCATTGTGCACCTTAAATATCTCATAAACTGTTCTCAATATCATGTTTCTAAACAACCATGTTTTCATATAACCATGTTTAAAGATCATAAAACCCTATTTAGTGCCATGATAAAACAACAGTGATATGAGAATTATGTAGTAATAGGATTGCATGTGCAAATTGGGTAAAACTTAAAACCCATAAAAGAGATTTTATAGAAACTGTTGTTATATATATGCCATGCCATCGTATTGCTAAATAATTGCTCAAACAGGTTTGTAAGAAATGGCCAACTCACCAGATCACCAAGAAGAAGAAATTCCCACCCAATACCCAGAAGTAAACCCAGAAACCACCAAGATGAGCAGACTTGCTCAGCTCTTGCAACAACCTGTGGCCCCTAAAGTTGGAAACTTTAAGCACTTTCAATCTGTTCATCCCCATAATTCATAGATTTTCCAGACCCGATTTAAGCGCAGTCGTGGTTGAGAGGAATGGAAAAAGCTTTTGAGTTAGCAGAAGTTTAGGATGACAAAAAAGCGCAGTATGCAAGTTATTACTTGAAAGATGAAGCAAGTTTCTGGTGGGAGTCTTCAAAGGCGTTGTTGGAAGGCAAAGACTTAACATGGGAGAAGTTCACTGAGATGTTTCTGGAGAAGTATTTGCCAAGCTATATGCAAGATCAGTTGGAAATGAAATTTCTGGACCTTAGACATGATGATATGTCAGTAGCGGAATATGAAGTGAAGTTTTCGTAATTGTCTAGATTCGTACTTGAGTACGTGAATACGGAAGCGAATAAGGCTAAGAGGTTCCAACAGGGACTCAAGCCGTGGATTAGGAGTCAAATAGCAATGTTGGAGATCAAAAATTATGCTGCTTTGGTTCAAAAAGGTAAAGATAGTGGAAGGTGATCATGAAGCTGCAAGAAGAGAAAATGAAGGAAGAAAGAGGAAATTTGAAAGCTCAGAGCAAGAGCAAGAAAGCTCAAAGTTTAGAGGGAAATTTGGCAAGAATGGTGGAGGTCAGAACCAAAGATTTCAGAAATTTAAACCCGGTAACAGAGCTTAGAAGAACCGTTTCCAGAACACTGGACAACCGGGGAAGGATAGCAGACCCCAGATTCAAGATTGCAAGAATTGTGGAAAGAGACACCCGGGAAGGTGTAAAAAGTTGGATGTAACGTGCTTTAAGTGCATCCAGACGGGGAATTACTCTTCAGAATGCCCAAGTGGAGCGAGGAAGCCTGATTTGGCTTGTTTCAAGTGTGGTAAAGTGGGCCATATGGCCGGGAATTGTAAAGAGCCTGTTCAGAAGGCTAATGTTCTCAGGATTGCTGGACCGCCGTCTCGCCCAGCACCACAAGCTCAACCCAGAGCTAGAACCTTTAACATGACGATGAAAGATGCGGTGCAAGATGTGGACGTGGTAGCAGGTATGCTCGTTATTAACTCAGTAGACGTAAAAGTTTTGATGGATTCTGGAGCAACTAGATCTTTTATCTCTGAAAGTATTCTTGATAAGTTAAATTGTGTTGCCTACCCTCTAGAACCTAATTTGATTACAGAGGTAGTGAATCAAGAAAAAGTTATTGCTAGCGAGATTTGTCCCGATTGTGAAGTGACTATAGAAGGTCGGCACTTTTCTGCTGACTTAATTCCCTTTAAGTTAGGAGAATTTGAGGTCATACTAGGAATGGATTGGTTGTCAAACCATGAAGCACAAATAGAATGTAAAAGTAAGAACGTAAAATTAAGAACCAAGGATGGTGAAGAGGTGATATTTAAAGGAAATAGGCAAGAGAAAAAATTCTTAACGGCTATTGAGGCAAGAAGATTAATACGTCAAGGATGTGAAGTTTATTTGGCTCATGTCGTGGATATGGAGAAAGAATCTGTAAGGATCGAGGATATACCGATAGTAAGAGATTTCCCAGATGTGTTTCCTGATGAATTTCCTGGACTACCTCCAGACAGAGAGATCGAGTTTACGATTGATTTGGCTCCTGGAACGGAACCAGTGTCAAAAGCTCCCTATCAAATGGCGCCAGTCGAGATGAAGGAATTAGCAGCTCAATTGCAAAAATTATTGGACAAAGGAGTGATCCGACCTAGTGTTTCTCCATGGGGCGTACCAGTGTTGTTTGTAAAGAAAAAGGATGGAAGTATGAGGTTGTGTATTGATTACCGCGAACTCAATAAGTTGACGATTAAGAATAAGTACCCTCTACCGCAGATCAATGACTTGTTTGACCAGTTAAAAGGAGCTTCGTGTTTCTCAAAGATTGATTTAAGATCTGGGTATCATCAATTAAAGATCAAAGCGGAAGATATACCCAAGACAGCATTCCGAACGAGATATGGACACTATGAGTTTTTGGTAATGGCATTTGGCTTGACGAATACGCCATCCGCATTTATGGATCTTATGAATCGAGTGTTCAAGCAATATTTGAATAAGTTCGTTATTGTATTTATCGATGATATACTGATTTATTCCAAGACGGAAGAAGATCATAAGGAGCATTTGAGGATTTCCTTGGAAATTCTGAGAAAGGAGAAGTTGTATACTAAGTTTTCAAAGTGCGAATTTTGGCTAAAGGAAGTGCAATTTCTTGGTCATGTAGTTAATAAAGAAGGAATCAAAGTGGACCCAGCCAAGATAAAAGCTGTAATGAATTGGGAAAGACCCAAGACTCCTACGGAAGTCAGAAGTTTTCTGGGATTAGCCGGATATTACAGGAGATTTGTGCAAGATTTCTCTAAATTGCTGTTTCATTGACAAAGTTGACGAGAAAGAACGAGAAGTTTGTTTGGACAGAAAAGTGCGAGGATAGTTTTCAAGAGTTAAAGAAGAGGCTGGTAACCGCCCCAGTGTTGGTATTACCAGATGAAAAAGGGTAATTTGTGATATTTAGTGATGTTTCATATAAAGGACTTGGATGTGTGTTAATGCAATACGGGAAGGTAATAGCATATGCGTCAAGGCAACTCAAGTCGCACGAGCAAAAGTATCCAACGTACGATTTAGAAATGGCAGCAATTGTGTTTGCCCTTAAGATTTGGAGGCATTATTTGTACGGGGAAAAGTGCAAGATTTATAAGGATTATAAGAGTTTAAAGAAGGTGGTTGAAATTGATCAAAGATTATGATTGTGCGATAAACTATCATCCTGGAAAGGCAAATATGGTAGGAGATGCTTTAAGTCGCAAGGAAAGGTTGAATATGTTAACGTCATCGGAAGAATTAATCAATTATTTTGAAAAGATGGAAATAGAGGTGCAGACTCCAAAATTTGGAGGTGAAGCTATATATGCAATGTCATTTCAACCCGAAATTTTGGAAAATATTCGATGCTGTCAAGAGCACGTGATGAATCACGAAAGGCATAAGTTGACGGGAGAAGAAATTAAAGCTCAAAAGGATGGAAAAGGAATATACCGTGTTAACTCACGTATTTGGATACCTAATGTCGTGGAACTAAAGCACGAGATTTTGCAAGAAGCGCATAACTCAAGATTTTCAATTTACCCTAGAAGTACGAAGATGTACCAGGATTAAAAAGAAAGTTATTGGTGGCCAAACATGAAAACGGAAATTGCGGAATGGATAAGTAAATGTTAAACGTGCCAAAGAGTCAAAGCGGAACATCAAAGGCCGAGCGGATTGCTTCAGCCACTGGATATACCCAAATGGAAATGGGAACATATAGCGATGAATTTCGTGGTAGGATTACCTAAAACCAAGTCTAATCATGATGCGATTTGGGTGGTAATCGATCGGTTGATGAAGTAAGCACATTTCTTGCCGATTAATGGAAGGTTTTCGTTGGAAAAGTTGGTCAAATTGTATTTGGTTGAGATTGTGATGCGCCATGGAGTTCCTGTGTCTATCGTGTCTGATAGAGACCCCAGGTTTAACTCGAGTTTTTGGCGATAATTCCATGATCATTTGGGAACTAAGTTGAAAATGAGTAAGGCATATCATCCGCAGATAGACGTACAAAGTGAAAGGACAATTCAGATAATTGAAGATATGTTGTGAACCTGCGCAACAGATTTCAAAGGAAATTAGGACGATCATTTACCCTTCATTGAGTTTTCCTAAAACAACAGTTATCACGCAAGTATTGGCATGCCGCCTTATGAAGCATTGTATGGAAGAAAGTGTAGGTCCCCTACTTATTGGGATGAAGTTGGTGAGCGCAAATTAATTGGCCCAGAGCTAGTTCAACAAACAAAGGAAAAGGTAGAAATGATTCGAAAGAGGTTAATTGCAGCTCAAGGTCGACAAGCAAAGTACGCAAATCAAGAATGAAAAGATATGCAATTCGAATCTGGAGAAAAAGTCTTGTTAAATATATCTCCTTGGAAAGGTTTAGCCCGATTCGGAAAGAAAGGAAGGTTGAGTCCTATGTATATTGGACCATTTGAAGTATTACGACCAGTTGGGAAAGTGGCATATGAGTTGGCGCTACCTCCGCAAATACAACATCTGCACAATGTATTTCATGTATCTCTTCTGAAGAATTATAATGCTGATGCAAGCCATGTGATCGAGTTGGAACCAGTGGAAATCCAACCAGATTTGTCTTATGTGGAACAGCCAGTTCGAATTTTTGACCGAAAAGAGAGGACGCTTAGAAATAAAGTTTTACCTCTAGTTAGAGTGTTATGGAGAAATCCATTAGTCGAAGAATTGACCTGGGAATTAGAAAGCGAAACGAAAAAAAAGTATCCCCATCTATTTGCTTAGATTAGATTCTGGGGACAGAATCCTTTTAAGGAGGGTAGATTGTGACGACTGAGAATTTTGCGACATAATTAAGTGAATAAAGTATGTTTTATGTGATATAATTATAATTATGTGACTAAGTGTTGATTAGTTGTCTTTTCTGTATATTATAATATAGGAGCGTAGATAAAAACGTTCCAATTTAAAGAGTCAGCTTAGGAGTTAAGCTGTGTCGTCGGGCCGTCAAGTAGAACGGAACTCGTCCTAATAAGGAGTTAAAGAATATAAAATGTGAATTATGTGTGATTGAATGAAATGAGTGTTTAAATAAAGTATTTCATCCTAAGTGACGTGTCAATTGGTAAAGATGGTGAGAAGCGTAATCGAAACACTGAGCGTCGGGCCGTCAGGCTGAACGTGACCCGGTACGTGTAGAAAAGGATAAAGATTCAAGAGGGACAAATTCTATGATCAGACCTGAGTCGTTATCTGATTGAATATGTGTGATTGCTTGTCTATGTGCATGACTGTGTGCTCTGTGACATTTTTATGAATTTAATAGAATTATGTGATTTAAATAAAGATTTATTTAACCTTCGCGCATTATTATAAAATTATCCGAGTAAGATAAAAGCATGAGATTTGTTTTGTTATCTTCATAGTAGTCCTAGAAACTTTTTAAAAATGATGAGTGGATTTATTTGGTGGTCTTTGCATTTTAAATTGATTTTTATGTGGAAAAATGTTATTACTAAGACGAGCTTGTGAAATTCATATAAAATCAACCGTCCGCTCAAAAATCTATTATGAGTAATGGTTAAAAAGCTAATTTCGAGATCTACATGTTAAAATTGTCACTTGCAATAATTTCCAACTTCCGAGAGAGATATATTTTATATTTGATTTTTGTTACACTTGAGTAAAAAGAAAGGAACAAATAAGCATAAAAAGGAATTAGTAAAGTACAAATTTACCCTTGTTTTGGTTGTGTATAAATTCTATTTCTCCCCCCCTTTTTGAGGTTGCATGTTGGGTTTATAATTCGGCTTTGTGCTAATTAAAAAGGAAATTGGGTTTGATTACTTGATCTTAGTAAATGCTAAGCCTAATTAGTGAAAAATGTGATTGCATGTTAGTTTTGAAGAAGAACAAGTTATGCATGTCAACGTTTAATCCTTAAGCTGTGAATCTTGATTTTGACAAATAGAAAATGGATTTAGAAGAGATTTGCTTGATGATTAAGTGAATGCATGTTGATTATATGAGTTAATTAAAGTTGGAGTCACTAGGTGATGCTTGGTTTTGGTGTTTAAATGAATTGAATGACTTAGTAAAGGTTTAAAGCAAGTTGGGAATGTAATTTAAGACCTTGCATGTCAAAACTTATCCTTGCATGCATGATTTTTGGAAAACCCGAATGGGTCTTATGCTTAAAAAGAGAATTAAGTTGATTTCTTTGCTAATTATCTTAGTGGCTAGTGAGAAATTGATTGCATGACAAAGATTGGGTGGTGTTTATGTTCGAATTTTGATAATTAAAAGAAAGTGTTGATTTCGATTCTTAATGCGATTATGATTCGGATTTTTGATTAAAAAGGGATGAAGTTTAAGTGGGTAAATGACTCTTGTGATTTGCATCAGTTGTGTTTGATTATATGAAAATGAAATTGAATATACATGGTTGTGTTTTATGTGTATGGTCGAATGATATAAAAGTAAATAAGCGACTGATTTGGTTCTAATCCCTTGTTAAATGATTGCGTGTGAAATCCTAGGAGATATGTGATTCATTTGTGTGATTGGTTGTTGTTATGGTTCGAATTAAATTATTAAAGAAAAAGAGAATTAAATCATTTGTTATTCAAAAGAGCTATAAGTGATAGCTATGGTCGTAAAGGTTTGGTTGTGAATAAATCATGTACTCGTAGGAGTTATATTAGTGTGATTTTAGAAATAGCTAAGGTTAAGCAAGTACGCTTCGATTGTTAAGTATATAAGGATATAAAAGTTACGAGAAAAGAATGTGCTATGTGCCATGTGTTATGTGCTTATGTGTATAAACTATATTCGTATACTCGAGTCAAGGATATAATCGAGTTATCGTATTGAGTGATCGTTCTGGGAACGAGAGTTGAGAAACTGATTAATGTTTTGGTTTTATTGTAGATTCGGAGCGTGAGGACATTTAGGCTAGGAAAGGAAATGATATACTAGGTAGCAGTAGTTAAACCTTCAAGAAAGCAAATTTAGGCAAGTAACTTTGATTACTTGTGTAAATGATTATAAAGAGAATGTTGTTCATACTTTGTAGAGTATGGAACTGTTTAACTTGTGAAACCCTGATATTGATTTGAGATACCCTGCCTTTGATCTTGACAAACTCTTATTGATAAGCTTACTGAGTCAACCCTTTCATAAGCTGTCCAATCTGTTCATGTTATTTATTAAGCCATGAATCCTATTGAACCCTATAATTATCCTTGTGAACCCTGTTTAATGATATTTTATTTCCTAATCACCCTATTGATCCCTAGACAGATGATTTCAAGGGTTCTAAATTAAATTCCTTGTTATCCTTGATACAGAATCCTTACGAATTGTTCCTTGTTTATCCTTGACTCACTCCCTGAACTTTCTTTTTCTTAAGATCTGACTTAAGAATGAGTTTCGACTCGAAAGAGTCTGAATGATTTCATATTCTTGGTAATGATAAAATGAATTTTTGAAAACCTATTTATTTTTCCAACTCAAGGTTTTCCAAATGAATTCCTGATGGATTGGATTGGGACGTAAGAGGCTAGTGGGACTAGTCCAGTCATGGTAAGAGGCTAGCGGGGCTACTCCAACTTAAAACTGAAATTATGTCGATTGCTACCTTAAAGACCGAATGGAGGTCGGTACGGGCTGATCACCCGTATTATAATGAAATGGAAAGATAAAGTGATCGAATCAAGGGTTCTAAATAATTATTTAAAAGGAAACTGAAACTTTCTGTTCTGTAAATTGATTCTTGAAAATGAAAATAGTTTATATTGTTTTGAAAAGAGTTGATTATGTTGATGTGAAGCTTAAAGCTCGAGAACCCTGATTCTTAAATCTGTTGATCATATGATTGATTCCATATAATGAAATACTGTTGCTTTCCTCCTTCTTGAAAGATCTATTTTGATCCTTTAATGATTTAGGATAATTGTCGGCTTTCATCCTGCATTGAGCCTTGTTTCTTGAAAGCCCCACATTATCCTTCAAAACCTTTCCTTAACCCAAAAGCTGGAAATCTGCCACCTAGAACTAATAAAGTAGAATGCCCTGAGTTTGGTAAAGTATTTTGTGATTTGATATCGTAGAACTGCTTTATAGTTACTTGCTGAGTTTTATACTCATATGTTTTATTTTATTCTAACCATGGTAGTTAAGTAAGAAGATGGTCAGGCTTAGGCGCACTGCTCGTAAAAGCGTACCTGGTGGTCCCTACCGTGTTGAGGGCTTCCGGTTGCCAGAGCAGGTAGTGGTATTTTTGTGAGAGCTCGTGCCTAGAAGGAATGGTTAAAAATACAATGGGTTATTTATCGGTTTCCAGCCGGAATCGATATTGTTTATTTAATAATATTTTTGGGTTGTAAGTTATATCGTATAATTGGTAGTTGTAATATTGTCTCATACTTTATCCTGTTGATCCTGTTAGTTGTTAATCGGGGTTTATGCTTATTTAATTATTAGATTAAGGGTGTGTGAGTCCTCATTTCCTAACCACGAGATTGAGGGCGTCACACAATAATCATTTAAAATTTCACTAGCTAACACATTTGCGGCCTGTACATTCAACTCCGATCTTCTTCATCATTTCATATTATTCAAATTAGTTATTTCTGTATTATAAATATTGATTGAAGATGGATCTAAAATTTTTGTGTTAGATCATGGTGGCGGACAGAAATAGATCGGAGATGATGGTGGAGATAGATTCGATATGGTGAGGTTGACCGGACTTTAGTGTAATGGAAGATTAAGATGGCGAGTAAAGATGGAATATGAATCTCTTTCGGTATGATATATTTTTGTGTATATGTATATCAAAAGTATGTGTATTTTTTTATATGTAATCGGGTCAGATGCAATGAGATGGGCCGTGTAATTTCAATAGATTGGACGAGTTTCTAATTTCCATTATAAGGCTGTTTCTATTTGAACAACCCCTATATATGCATGAGGGGTAAGAATTTTAATATTTTATATATTTGTTTTATAGTTATTTTAAATTTGAATAGTATATTAGTTTTAAAAAGAATAAGTTTCCATAATTAAGATATAGATACATGTAATATATGTTAATTAAATATAATAATAATAATAATAAATAATATAATTAGAATTTACAATTGAATGAAATTAATATTTTTGGAGTCCTATTAGTATTTGTGTATCTAAGGCTATATATGAACTATCAAAGGTACGTGGATCAGGAGCCGCAGAAGAAGAAGGAACAAAACACCCAACTGAGAGACTGTGTTTCAAAGGTACGTGGATCAGGAGCCGCAGAAGAAGAAGGAACAAAACACCCAACTGAGAGACTGTGTTTTGATTTTAGGTGTAGTGGGCCAAGTGGTAGGTAGACCATAAGTGTCAATTAGATTAAATTAGTAGACCATAAGTGTCAATTAGATTAAATTATCTTTTCATAATCAAGTCAGTATGAAATCTACACTCATATAATAAGATTAATTTAATGATATAAAGGTAGAGGTCATGTGATTTGTTGTCGAATCAAGTTGTTGGTGTCAAACTAATAAACATATGTTCTTGTATGTCTAGTAACTTGTGTATTTTGTCAACATTGAACTTTGACCCATGTTGTGTTATTTAATTATTATGTCAATGTTAGTTGACTCTAAGGAGCATGCATATTAAGTAGAAGCCGTATAGTTGCATATTGATTTACTTTTATTTTCATTTAATTGTTAATTAATTTACCAAATAATGAACGTTAACAATATATTATGTTTTATATTGAAAATTTTAAATATATGTTCATGGCATTCTCAAAAATTATTTATGACACCCACTATTTTTGGAAATCTGGATTACTTGTCTCAACTGATTTTAAATTTTGAGAGAATATTTTATTTTGAATCTTTAGGGTGATTTAGGGTATACCGAGTTAACGATGGGTACTAATATGACACTGGTCACAGTGTTAAGAGGAGTTTTTGGTCTTTTGATAGTTCTTTAGGATAAGTGGGTCGTGGGTGCACCCACAGTTTTAGGTAGATGTGTGTATCTGATTCTATCTTTGTATGAAATATACTAGGTTCCACCTTATTTTTAAAATTGTTGTTTAATTATAAATTGTAGATTATTTATTTCTCATCTTTTTATTTTATAATCTGTTTTTGATCCCTTTATTTTAGAAACTGTTTTCCAAATCTATACCGCGGTCACCCCGTATTTTTTCTGGGAGAGATCTCACCAGATTTTGTTGATTAGGATTTGAGACTTTCTTATTATCTATACATAACTATAACTATCTAGATATTTAGGCATTTATATTAATGATTTAGACAGTTTGGAAATTTAATATTATTTATGGAGATTTTGGAGTGTTTAGAAATATATTAGTGCTCTGTTTTAAGATTTATGAATTTTAAGTAATATGTTATTTATTGTTAAAAAGGGGTGTTACAATCCATGACCACGTTAAATAAGACATAAATATGTGATTGTGTGTATTAGAGGCCCAAAATAAAAATTTTAAATAACAATCCCCTATTTATGTACCGATAAAATTATTTGAATAATAATACGCTTAAAAAGATTTCTAAGTTAACTAGTCCTAAATATATATTTATTTGAATTGATGGACTAACCGGATGGCCTTACCAATTTTAATTGTATCTTAAGAACTAACTTTATAATATTCTATATTTTGGGTTGTCTTCAAGATAAAAATATTTTGAGAAAGATCTTGCCCCAAATAATTAGTTTTAGTTACAAGTAAGTTCATGTAAGTCATTGTTCATATTATTAAAATATTATTTAGTTATCTATAAATTTTAATCAAAAGATAAATTAACAAAAAAACTTTTGAGATTTTCAAGACCAAATATTTTAATAATTTATTTAATTTCAGACCACCCAATTTTTTATATTTTAAGAAATATTTAAGATCATGGGAAATATATTTTATAAATATTTAAAAATCAATCTAATTTACATTAAAATTTAAGAATAAATGATGAGTTAGTATAATAGACATAGGATATATAGAACAAAAGTTTTGTAAATAATATATTTGGAACATACATATTTTCTTCTCTAACCTAAATATTTGTAATAATAATATATAAGATACAAATAATTAGAAAAAATACATATTTATATTTTTAATTAACTTAATTGATGAACTTTATAAAATACCATTATTACACATCCTAATAACTTAAATTTAAAAGTCTTCATTTTTTTGTCCTTATTCAATAGCTAAGTAAATAATGTTATTTTAAATTTTTTTTATACAAAGTAAAGAACATTATTTGTAAACTATATAATAATAAGAATTAGGTCAAATTCAAGATAATATTTTTTAACAAGTTCTAGTAAATGGTTGTTAATATCATTAGAATATTTTGGTATTATTTGCTCCACTAAACTTTTCTTGTATAAGGTCACTACTAACATAATTTGTAGTTAAGATAGAGTATTGAAATCAAAACCTTTAATTATTTTAAAACAATTAACTTCTAAAATTTTGAGTATATAAACTTTACAAATTAAAATCAAACTTTTAAATTTTTGTGAAAATTTTATGATTGTGCATGAGACTCAAGCTTGTAAAGAATGAAACTGTTATATGGGCCCTAGATAAAAAGGTGGCTTAATGTTTCAATACCCCCACAGTGCAAAAGAGGCAAGGTGAGATAAGGTGTAAAGTTTGTAATCACATAAGAGTGAGCAATTAATTATCCTGCCAAACTAATTTCCACTTTTTTATTCATTTGGTGATAGATTTTAATAATAAAATAATGACTTTTTTTAGATGATTTGCCTAGTAAGTTATTATTATTGAGTCGAAAGTTAGGCACACACTTTTTTTGGTCTTAAGTTTGCCAGAGTAAATGCCCAGATTTGTTGCAGTGAAAATCAGTTGTACTTTCACATTTTTATATTGTGAATTGATACTATTCTCTTAGAAGTTAGAAGGTTTGAGGTATATCATCTTTTGAACACTTTATCCCTTAAATAAAGTGCATGAGACAAAGTTTGTATCATATTGAACACTTCTCTAGTTGCCGTTAGCCATGTCTACTTAAGAATTTCTCATTGCTCTACTAATAAGAATTTGGTATGAACCAATAATTATCTATTAAAAGTGAATGTGCTCTTATGAAATCAATATGCTGAGATCATAATATTATCTTTAGATTTTGGTAATACAAGTGGTTCATGTAGGCAGAGCCACAAGGGAATACATGAGTTACTCTACACTCACACATATTTTGTATAAGATTGGCCATTAAGTATCTCATAACTTTAACTATTACAATTTTAATAGCTACTTTTAATTGCATGATTGGATATATTTTGATATATATACAGTATAGGACACAATTCTTAGAAGCTAAAACAGATATAATCATTTCTGTTTGAAACATAAAAACAAATTAAAAAAACTAAGATAAACAAAGTACAACAAATAGAAAATTATAAAAACAAATTCTATTAACAATTTAATGTACTACAAAATTTTCATAAATTTTCAAACTTACGTGTGAACTTCTCAATTCTTATCCACCAGTATATTCACTAAATATTGAAAATTTTAATACATAGATAAATTAACACAAAATCTATACAAGAAAACCTGTAGATCTGAAATTTTATAATTATTTGATACCAAATATTATAATAATCGACTATTTCAAACCACACAAAAGATCATCTAGTTTTTAGATTCTACAAGTCTTCATTTATCTTATTAAAAGGGATTTTAAAATTTTCACAATTATATAAATTATTAAAGATCATTAAAAATATCTTTTTTGAAGATATGGAAAGACAACAAATTTACATTAATCATTTAAGAATAAATGAGGGTAAAGATAAAGACTTACTCAAAGAACAACATTTTTGTAGACAAAATACTTTGGGGTACATAATTTTTTCTTAAACCTAAAATAGTTGTAATAATTTATGAGATACAAATCATTATACACAAATATAGATTAATGTTACACGTAGTATAAACTATTTGAATTGTTAGACTAACAATGTCCTTAATAATTTTAATAGTATCTTAACAACTAAATTTATAAATAGCAATATAGAATATTCTAGATTTTGTGTCATATTCAAGAAAAAATAATTTTGACATATTGAGATTAAACTTGAGATATAAAGTGATTTTTCCCTACCAATTAATTTTAGTAACAAGTAAGTTGTGTAACTCATAGTTCATATTATTAAAATATTATTTGTTTACCTCTAAATATTAATCAAAAGATAAGATTAACAAAAAAAATCAGATTTTCAATACCAAATATTATAACAATTTATTTAATTTTAGACCACCTAATTTTTTTTATATTTTTAAAAATATTAAAGACCATGGGAAGTACTTTTATAAAAATATCAAAACCAATCTAATTTACATTAAAATTTAAGAATAAATGAGCAGTTAGTATAAAAAACATAGGATATATAGAACAAAAGTTTTGTAAATAATATATTACGAACATACATATCTTTTTTCTAACGTAAATATATGTAATAATATTCTATAGGATACAAATAATTAGAAAAAATACATAGTAATTAACACTTTACAAAATACTGTTATTACATATCGTAATAAATTAAATTTAAAAGTCATTAGTAAGTTACATTATAAAATATTATACATATTGAGGGTCCAAAAAAATATGTTAAAAGGTGGTTGACCAAGCTAGGCCATAGGAAGGCAGGGAGAATTTTTTTTATCCTTATTAAATAGTTAATTAAAGAATTTTATTTAATATTTTTTTGAAACAAAGTAAAGAATATTATTTGTAAACTATATAATAATCAAAATTAGAACAAATTCAAGATTATATTTTTACCAAAGGCCTAATAAATCATTGTTAATATCATTAGAATACTTTGGTATTTTTTACTATACTAAACTTTTATTTGTATAAGGTCACTACTAATATTATTTATAGTTAAGATAGACTATTGAAATAAAAAACTTTAATTATTTTAAAACATCAACTTCCAAAATTTTGAGTATATAAGTTTTACAAATTAAAATCAAACTTTTAAATTTTAATGAAAAAAATTTATCATTGTGTATGAGACTTAAGTTTAACAATGAAACTGCTATCTGAGTGTTAGATAAAAAGATGGCTTGATGTTTCAATACGGCCATGGTGTTAATTAACGGTACAGAAGAGGCAAGGTGAGATAAGGTGTGAAGGTCGTCATAGATTATTGTTGAGCCAATAGTTATTCATTTGGTGATATATTCTAATAATAAAATAATGAACTTTACTATAGATGATGATTTCTGTGGTAAGTGATATGACTCAACTTATACCCTTTTGTGTTGAATATAATATAGAATAAGTAAGGGTATCGTTAACTCCAAAGATTAAGGGTTTACTTCTTACTTTTATCTTGAATAAAAATTAATAATAGAATTTAGTTTGATTTGTTGTTTTTAACTAACTAAATATAACTTAATAAAAATTTGTGTGTAAACAATTGGAAAGAGATGTTGGAAAGCCTGTAAATCCACCACTAAACCCATGACATACAAGTCTTGAACTCTATGCTTGATGTGCTAAATACTTACGCAAAATTTGCCATGACCACATAGAAACAAATTTTTCTATTCATATAATTCCATGACCACATAGAAAAGTTAATATGAATTACACGCTTATACAATTAATCTCATTACCACATATAAAGAATAATTGACTTTTTAGACACAAAAATCACATAACAAACTTTGATGACCACATACCATAATTAATTCAAGTATCTCTAAAAATATTGACGAATATATAAGCATAATCCAAGCCAATCTCAAGCATTCACGAGTAATACTCATAAAATTGTCATTAGGTTTAGGGCTTCAAAACACCCCTCCAACAAAGAAGGTTTATCCTACCATAGTCATGAATAAATACATAAAAATCATAGAGAGTTGAGAATACAATACAAAGTAAAGAGGTTAAAGAGAAATCCTGTGTCGAAATTTTCAAGCACACAATCTTCTCCTTCAAGTCTTCTTCTCTCCTTGGTGGCTATGAATATATCTGTCTCTAATCATATAAGCCTAATATATAAAGTATATTTATTGTTTTTTTAGGAATAAACAAGAGTTTCCAAATTGAATGGGATTCTAAAGTTAAAATTCGTAGTTGACTTTTCTCTGCTGTTACTGGGCTGATCCAAGTGCATTTTGAACTGGACACCATTCTCGAATTAAAGAGAATCTCTTATCTTCGCGTGGACTGTTGAATTGCCCAAGTCTGATGAGCGGAACTCAAGATAAGGCCCAAACAATAAGTCTTGCTCCAACAGTCCAATAAATCCGAATTTTCTTCTAATTTAGCTCAAATCCTTTCCAACTTAGAATTCTTTGCTTCCTACAATAGAATAATACAAACTAATAAATAAATTCAATTAAATGAAAAATATAATTAATATTGGAATAAATATCATATAAAATATACACAAATATATATTTTATCAAATATCCCCACACTTAGCATTTTGCACGTCCTCGGGCAAATAAGACAAATAAAATTATCTAACTAACTCTACTTTCGTAGATGACACGATTACATTGAGCATATGCAACAAGCCATTAAACCCCTAGGCAACCCTAGTAGGACAAGTTGTGTCTTGTGAGGGTTTACAGAAGATATACCCACAAAATCTACCCACCCCATGTAATACAGTCGTCCTTAGAAATGGAGGACTACACAAGTTTCAGCATGACAAGTCACGCGAGTTAATAGCTCGCAAGTTGATCAATAAAATAAATCTTAAACACTTCATTACTAAGAAACAACCATCATTCAAGTTAAGCAAGTGATTTCTATTTCTTCTTTTATTTCTATATTATTACTAAGTATACAAATATGATTTTTTTTAATATGCTCAGTCTAAGGTTAAGAAGAGCCTCAGGGTAAGTGAGTTATGACCACCATAAGACTTCACAAGCTAGGTCCAAGGTCGGGTTGCTTCTCAGTGTAAGTGAGTTACGACCACTCTCAGACTTCGCCAATCATATTATACACACATGTGTATTAAGTGGTTTATTTAATTGTGCAATGGTAGAGATCCGTAAAGATTTATGCACTAATACTCATGTAGCGAGCGTTGGGTCAGCAATCCCAAACCATAAAGGGTGTTGATTATAAGGCACAAAGTCCCCTCAGTCTTAATTACTCAAGTATTAATGAGCTCAGCCTATTAAATTATACCACTTTTTTTGTACGTTATTACTATAATTTTTAATTCTTTTTTTTCAAGAAATTTAAATCCCACAGTTTCCCTCAAACTTTAGCATTTAGGTACTAAGCTCAAAAATGAATAGTCAAAATTCTAATTATCAAGAAGGACCTACCCCTCAAGAAACAAGAATATCTAAATCTGAGTTCAAGAGCATAAAAAGATTATGTAGGGAAATAAGTTTCACACTAGTGACACCACGCATTGTAACATCAAGTGATCATAACAAGACTTAGTTAAAACAAGTTACACATAATATCATTATAGGTCAGTGACTTGGACTACTACTAAATTGAGATCATGCTATGTTAGGAAATGTTATGCAACTAATATATATTACAACTATATGATTTCATACAATTTATATGAATTAATTATGAAATATGCTATTATATATTCTAACATGTCATACACCAACTAATTTATAATACTAATTTTTTTTAATTTTTAATTAATACTGAGAACACATCCCCACACTTGAACTGGTCATTGTCCTTAATGAATAAAATAATAATATATATAATAATATATTAATTTTGAAAGAAAAAAAAAGTTAATCTAAAAAAATTACAAAAAAAATAAAGAAAAATAATATACAAGGAATGTTAGAAAAACCTCCCATTGGATTTGCATGATATGTGCTTGCTTGAGAAATAATTGAGAGATGCCCATCAAATGATTAAAGTGAGACCATGTATTGAGTTGATATAATCTATCATCCATATATTAGCAGCAAAGTAAGTCTAGCTCTGGTTGAATGTGGCAACTAAGAGTTGTTGTTCGTGCAAGCTGCTAGTCATTGATTCAATCCCCAACAATGTCAAATAAAACTACTAGCAGGCCCAGCAAAAACAGAATTGGCAGAAATTAGCAAATGTGAATCATACCTAGGAATTGAAATGGAATAGTGAGTCCATGAAGCGGCAGAAATGTGAATCATACCTAGGAATTGCCTCAAATTAGCAAATGTGTGTAACAGGCACATGTGCAGCTCAACTGGTTCAGCACTCCCAACAGGATTTGTGCGTATCACAACATCAGGGGTTCAAATATCAAGTGTGTCATTTTTTTTATTTTCACATCATTCTGGTTAATGGGCCTTCTATTGATATTGGACTTCGACAAATGGGCCTCATAGAGAATCGGAGACAGGAGACAACAGTGTGAAGTGAAGCAACCACTAGTATACATTTGCTCCCACGCAAAATCGTTCACTACAGAGACCTTGCACACCGCAGGAAGGTGAGCGCGTGCTCCGGTGTGAAATAAATGTGTCTTTCCCTGTTAACTTGCGAGAAGATTTGCACGTCGCGGGGTGAATTCTCGCACCGTGGATATTTTTTTTCTCAAAAAATTTAAGTACTAACTTCAATCCTTAAACACTTCATACAAAAATTGTCAAGGCACCTTGTGGGAGTCATAATAATAATAATTATAATAATAATAATAATAATAATAATAATAATAATAATAATAATAATAAAAATAATAAGTACTAGAAATAATCACATCTTTAAGAGTCTCGCTCTCCTTAATGTGATTCGAATGGTCTTCCAAGTATGGTTTGAGACAATATCTATTCACCTTGAATGCATTTCCATCATATTTTTTAATCACCATAGCTCCATGTCAAAATACCTCCACAATTTTAAATGGACCAATCCACCTTGATCTCAACTTTACAGGGAAAAGACGCAACCTAGAGTGATACAAGAGAACTTTATGACCAACCTCAAATTACTTCCTTTGAATCATCTTGTCGTGAAACACCTTCGTTTTTTCTTTATAAATCCGAGCACTCTCAAAAGCTTCATTACGTAACTCCTCTAATTCAGACAATTGTAGATTGTGATGCAAACCAGCTTCATCCAAGTTCATGTTAAATTTTTTAATTGCCCAATATGCTTTATGCTCGAGTTCCACTGGTAGATGACAAGGCTTCCCATAGATAATGCGATAAGGTGACATACCAGTCGGTGTCTTGTATGCTGTTCTATAAGCCCAAAGTGCATGATCTAGTTGTTGATTACAATATTTTCGAGTTGATCCCACAGTTTTTTCCAAGATTTGCTTAATCTCCCTATTAGACACCTCTGCTTGTCCATTGGTTTATGGATGATAAGGTGTAGAAACCTTATGTGTGATGTTATACTTGCGAAAAAACGCCTTAATGGTCTGGTTGCAAAAATGTGATCCTCCATCACTAAGAACAACTTTCGGCATTCCAAATTTGGCAAAAATATGTGTCCTCAAGAACTCTGAAACAACTTTAGAATCATAAGTGCGGGTGGATTTAGCTTCCACCCACTTCGACACATAATCAACAACCAACAAAATTTATAGAAAACCACTTGAATTCAAGAACAGTCCCATGAAATCAATACCCCAAACATCAAATAACTCATTATTTAAAATAGGATTCATGGGTATTTGATTCTTAGCATTTATGTTCCCTAATCGCTGGCATCTATCACAAGTGCTACAAAATTCCTTAGAATCTTTAAAGATTGTAGGCCAATAAAAACCACACTCTAAGACCTTATGTGTAGTTCTTTTCGCTCCAAAGTGCCCTCCACGTGCATAATTATGACAAAAACTTAACATAGATTCAAATTCATTATCAGGCAAACATCTTCTTATTACTAGATCGGGACAATGCTTCCAAAGATAAGGATCATCCCAAACATAAAATTTTGAATCATGTTTAACTTTATCATTTTGTGCACTAGTCAAAGTATTGGGCAACATTCTAGTGTGCAAGTAATTTACAATGTCTGCATACCATGGAATAAAGTTTTTTAGAGCACTTACCTCAATCCAGAGAAGTTGTTCATCTAGAAATATCTCAGTTATAGGCACATCTTCCTCCTCCCTCACCAAGTGACTCAGATGATCAACAATAATATTTTCAGATCCTTTCTTGTCCTTAATTTCAATGTCAAACTCTTGTAGCAACAAGATCCAATGAGTGAGTCTTGGTTTTTCTTCCTTCTTGGCCAATAAGTACTTTAAGGCCGCATGATCGGTGTACACAATCACCTTTGTACCAAGCAGATTTGACCGAAATTTCTCCAAAGCAAAAACAACAGCTACGAGCTCCTTCTTAATGGTTGCATAATTTAGTTGTGCATCATTTAAGGTTCTCAAAGTATAATAGATAGCATGCACCTTTTTGTCTTTCCGTTGCCCAAGTACAGCTCCAACATCATAATCTGAAGCATCGCACATTATCTCGAAAGGCAAATTCCAATCAGGTGCTTGTATGATGGGGGATAATGTAAGTTTCGATTTCAGCTCCTCAAATGCTAACTTGCATTCATCATTAAACTCGAATGGAACATCTTTCTAAAGAATATTAGTTAGAGGCCTTGCAATTTTAGAAAAGTCTTGAATGAATCTTCTGTAAAAACCAGCATGCCCAAGAAATGACCTAATCTCCTTAACACTTGTCGGAGCATGTAAATACCGAATCAAGTCAATTTTTGCATTATCCACCTCAATGCCTCTTGAAAAAATCACATGTCCAAGAATAATACCTTGAGTCACCATGAAGTGGCACTTTTCCCAGTTCAACACTAGATTTGTTTCTTCACACCTTTGCAAAATTAATCCCAAATTCATCAAACAACCATCAAAATCATCATCAAAGATACTGAAATCATCCATGAAAACTTCGATAATTTTTCCCACATAATAAGAGAATATGCTCATCATGCATCTCTGAAAAGTCTCAGGCACATTGTACTGACTGAATGATAAGTGCCTAAAGGCAAAAGTACCAAAAGGGCTTGTAAATATTATCTTCTCTTGATCTTCGGGGGCTATAGCGATTTGCTTATATCCGGAGTATCCATCCAAGAAACAGCAATAAGCACGACCGGCCAACCTCTCCAATATTTGATCAATGAATGGGAGGGGAAAATGAGCCTTCCTTGTAGCATTGTTGAGAGGCATGTAATCAATACAAACTCTAAGACCAGTGATGGTTCTTTGAGGCACCAACTCATTCTCCTCATTCGCTATAACTGTAACTCCAGTCTTTTTAGGAACAATATGCACGGCAGAAACCCACTTTGAGTCAGAGATAGGATAAATGATTTCATTATCCAATAGCTTGATGACTTCTTTCTTCCCAACTTCCATCATAGGAGGATTGAGTCGACGTTGAGGTACTCTCACAAGTTTTGGGCCTTCTTCCAAATGGATACAATTAACATTTAATGTTGGACTGATTCCTCGAATATTTGCTAAGATCCAACTAATTGCTTTCATGTGTTTTCCAATCACCTTCACCACTTTTTCTTCTTGTTCAGATATGAGGTTTGATGAAATTATGATACGCAATGTGTCTTTCTTCCCTAGAAACACGTATTTCAGATGAGAAGGCAATGGTTTGAGTTCTAGTTCAGGTGCTTGAACAATTGACGGCAACTGCTTCTGAGTGGAATTAAGAGGTAGTACCACATTCGTCACATCTTTGACAAAATCCACTCCATTTAGAGCCTTGCAGTGCTCTATCATACTATCAGTATAAATTCCTGAACCCTTGACAATGCCTTCGAATTTCCCTTCCTTGTCAATACCAGTGCTATGTGAAATTAATGTCTCCAGTTCAGCTTCTTTCATCAAATTGAAGTACTTTTTGCAATATCTACCGTTGTGCTCAACACATAGCACGTCTCGGTGTCCATAGGATACCTCATCATCTCAAACATGTTGAACTTTATAGTTTCATTGTCAAAGTCCATACTAAGCTCTCCCCTTGCCACATATAAATCCTTGTCTGAGCAGTGCACATTCTGTTAGTGTTTGTGCCTTAGAGACAACACTATTATGTTTATATTATGAAACATTTGGATTATTAATTCTGATTATATGGATTATTCTTTAGTAATTTATTATATCTTTATTTTCTATGATAAGATGTTAGATTAATAAATGTCCATGGAATATGATATGTAATTTTATATCTCTAAGTACGTGACTTAGAAATGAGATTATGAGAATAGTATCGATATTACTAAAGATCCCTAGTCGAGTATTATTATTAAGGGACAATAATAATACATTCAGACTAGTGTGAATGTTGACTGATGATCACATCTCATTGATCATAGGTATAGTGATACTAAAGTCAAAACACAGGCACATGTATTATATATATGGTGCTGGAAGACCCAATGTGAGATTCTACATGTCTGTTGTGTCATAGGTAATTCTCACAGTAATAATGATGTGTTGGTCCTTAGACTTGAAATCATTATATTTCTATATGATAAGTAATATACTTTGGTTGCATTAAAAGTTACCTTTTACCGGGTGATGATAAAAGTGTATATTGGGTATATTATGAATCATATGAGAAATATGAATGATCTAGAAAGGATTTAACCCTCCTATTTTAGGAGTGATATTATTGGCCTCTTCTTTGAGTTAGACTATGAAATGCATGGCCATGCTCAAATATTTATTTGATGTTATAGTCTACTCATCGATCAAGGAAACCTGGATTAAAGTATGAAGAGGATGACACATAACATGCCTCCAGTTTAATCTATAATATATGGTTAAAAGGATTATAGTACATTATACATTATATACAAAAGGTTTAATCGATGGCCGATTTAATTATTATTACTTGGGTAACAATGATGTATTACTAGATGCCGCTCATTATTTATGATTTTAAATTAGATTTAAAATTATTACCAACGTAATAATAACCTAAAGGGTCGCACAAAGAATGATTGGATGATTATTTAATTTAAATTAAATGTAAGTAATTCAAATTATTTATTATTAATTAAGTGTGACTTAATTAATTAAATAAATAGGAAATTTAAATTTAATATTAAATCTGAAATTAAGTTATTGGATGATTAAGTGAGACTTAATAATATAGTAATTAAAATTTCAAATTTAATAATAATAATAACTCTAAAATTAAGTTTAGGGTTGGAGGCCCATGAGCTCTTGCCTATATAATATTTTTTTCTAATAGAATTAGGGTTACATGTTTTATTTGATAAAACATAAACCCTAGAACTTGAAGAGAGATAGAGAGAGCAAGAAGGAGGCCTCAACAACGTGCTAGTACACACCCATCCTCCGCGCAATCATTCGTGTGGATACCTTCAAGGCGTAGATCATTCCAGCGATGGGATACGTGGTGATCATTCAAGACCTCCATCTTTCCATTAACGTAAAGCTTTTTAAGGTAAACATACTGAACTACAAATTAAATATTATTTTTCGCATGGATCCTGCGGAGGGTTTCAATTTTTTAAGAATTAAATTTACGTTTTCGTTGCATTTTAGGAATTAAATTTTTTAAAAATTAAATATTATTGCGTTTAAGAATTAAACCCTTCACATGAATGGTCTCCCAAGAATCAACTATGTTTTAGGTGCTTCACCCATGTCCAAGATATAGAAATAAGCAAGATATTGAAACCTGCCAACCTGCACAAGAACATCTTCCAAAACACCTTTCAGGTGAACGTGAGATCTGTCTGCTACTAAAATTGTAACACCATATGTTTTAAGTTCAGTTTTAATACACAGTTTCTCATAAAGACTAGATGGCATAACATTAATTGACGTACCCAAATCAAGTAAAGCGTTTTCAAATTTAGAGTTACCAATGGTACAAGGAATAGTAAAACTCCCAGGATCCTTACACTTGGTTGGCAATTTTCCTTGCAAAACTGCAGAGACATTTTCTTTCATCTCAATAACCTCTCTTCCCTTCAGCCTCCTCCATTTAGTACACAAGTATTTCAATACCTTGGCATATGCTGGTAGATTCTGAATGCATTCCAGAAGAGGCAAATTTATATTCACTTTTCGAAAGGTCTCCAAAATATTTGTCTCTAGTGCACTCTTCTTTGTCTGAACTAACCTAGCTGGAAAAGGTACATAATCGAAGCGACTATTAGTAATAATTGGATTTGAAGAGTTAAAAGATTTATCAGCAGATTTTGGTGAGGTTTGCTCCTCCAACTTTTTATGCTCGCTCTCAGCTTCATTCTATTTCTCATGCAAGATCTCATGAGCTTGTGAATCATCACTTTCTTTAACTTTTTTATTGTGTGAAGCTTTTTCAGTTGCTGGATCTCTCTCTACTTCATGCCTATCCATTTCATTTTCCAGTACCTTTCGAGTCGGGATAACATTCCTACCACTTTTGGTGGTAATGATGTTTTCATGCTCAAATTTCATATTGGGATATGTAGTTCCAGGTAATCGTTTAGGCTCATGCTCTTCATATATCTTCTTGATCACATCCCTAAGTTGCTTCTGCATCTCTTTGATGTCTTGAGAATTTGTAGTGCATTGCTTTTGCATCTCCATTTTCCTATCAACAAATTTAGACAATAATTTTTCAATATTGCTGTCACCACCTATGTTTTGGGAACCTTGTCCCCTTTGCTGAAAACCAAGAGGTGTAGAAGTATTTTGGAACTGAAATCCATTCAAAGCATTGCTAGTGTTTCCATACCTCAGATTCGAGTGATCCCTCCATCTTGGATTATAGGTGTTCGAGAACTTATTTCCACCTTGATTGGAAAATCCGACAACATTAACATCCTCATAAGAAGGATCCATCAACGTAGGACATACATCAGTAAAATATCCAGGAGTTGAACAAATTCCACAAACTTGACCTTTTGATGTTTTACCACTCAACATTAATACAATTAGCTTCTCAATGTTCTCCTCAATCTTTGACAATCTTTGATCAGAACCAGCTCCTTGATTTACACCTGACATTTCACGATTCCCATATTGAAGTTCATTTACAGTTGCTTTAGCAATAAGTTTCTCAGCAACATCATGACATAAATCCATAAAAGCACCTTATGCGGAAGAATTCAATTGTCTTTTCTCACCTTCAAGAAAACCTTGGTAAAAGAAATGCAACAGTCTCCCTTTAGAGAAACCATGTTGAGGACATATCTTTTGCAACTTTTGAAATCTCACATAATATTCGGCATAAGTTTCAGTAGCATTCTGACGAATTCCAACTAATTGACTTCTCATGTTCAATACCCAAGTTGCTGGATAGAATTTCTGTAAGAATTCCTGGGCTAGCTTTTCCCAAGAAATAATATACCCCACAGGCATTTCCTCTAACCAGTCCAAAGCTGCTCCATCAAGAGAAAATGGGAATGCCTTCATCTATGAAATTTGAGGATCTGCCAAATCTGGGCCCATGCTTTCCATAATAGTCACGAACCTAGAGAGATGTTGATTAGGTTCCTCAGTTGGAAGATCATGAAAGATAAGTAACCTCATGAGTAGATTTTGTTTGATCTCAAAGCTTCCACTCTTCCTAGTGGCAGGATTCGGATAGACCATACATGAATGGCCAAGATTAGCAATCGAGATAGCGACCTCATCACAAATGTTTGTACTATTGCCATGTCATCTAAAACAATTTTTCCTTCACTTTCTTTTTCTACTTGCTCACTTGAATTATCATTCTTCTTGTGAAAGAGCTTCTCAGGATTGTTTTCCAATGGTTCAAGATGTTCACCAGAAGTGCGGGTATTGACCATATTTGATGTGACTCAACTTATACCCTTTTTGTGTCGAATATAATATAGAATAAGTAAGGGTATCATTAATGCCAAAGATCAAGGGTTTACTTCTTGAATAAAAATTAATAATAGAATTTGGTTTGATTTGTTGTTTTTAACTAGCTAAATATGACTTAATGAAAAATTTGTGGGTAAACAATTGGAAAGAGATGTTGGAAAGCATGTAAATCCACCATTAAATGCATGACATATAAGTCTTGAAGTCTATCCTTGATGTGCTAAATACTTACAAAAAAATTGCCATGACCACATAGAAACAAATTTTGATATTCATATAACCCAATGACCACATAGAAAAGTTAATATAAATTATACACTTATACAACTAATCCCATGATGACATAGAAAGATTAATTGACTTTTTAGAGACAACAATCATATAACAAACTTTGATGGCCACATACCATTGTTAATTCAAGTATCTCTAAAATCATTGACGAACATATAAGCGTAATCAAGCACATCTCAAGAATTCAAGAGTATTACTCATAAAATTGTCATTAGGTTTAGGGCTTTACTCATAAAATTGCCAAAGAAGGTTTGGCCTACCATAGTCATAAATAAATATATAAAAATCATAAAGAGTTGAGAATACAATACAAAGTAAAGATGTAGAAGAGAAATCCCTATTTCGAAATTCCCAAGCACACAATCATTTCCTTCAAGTCTTCTTCTCTCCTTGGTGGCTATGAATATATCTATCTCTAATCATATAAACCTAATATATAAAGTATATTTATTATTTCTAGGAATAAACAAGGGTTTCCAAATTGAATGGGATTCTAAAGTCAAAATTCGTAGTTGACTTTTCTCTTCTGTTACCGGGCTGATACGAGTGTATTTTGAGGTGTAGACCATTCTCTAATTCAATAGAATCTCCTATCTTTGCGTGGGGTGTTGAATCGCCCAAATCTGATGAACGGAACTCAAGATACAACACAAACAATAAGTGTTGCTCCAACAGTCCAACAAATCCCAGTTTTCTTCTAATTTAGCTCAAATCCTTTCCAACTTAGAATTCTTTACTTCCTACAATAGGATATTACAAACTAATAAATAAAGGTCCAATTAAATGAAAAATATAATTAATATGGGAACAAATATCATATAAAATATACACAAATATATATTCTATCGGTAAGTTATCATTAAGTTAGACCAATACTTTTTCATCTTAAGTTTACGGTAATCAATGGCCACATTTGTTGTAGTAAAAATCACATATTTGTTGGAGTTAAAATCATTTGTACTTTCATATTTTTATATTCACTATTGTAATTACTATTCTCTTAGAAGTTAGAAAGGGTTGATTTATGTGACTTTTTGAACACTTTATCCCTTAAGTAAAGTGAATGAGACCAAGTCCACTCCTCTATTATTATCTATGAAAAGTCATTGTTCCTTTATGAAATTAATATGGGGAGAACATAATAATCTATTTAGATTCTGGTAATACAAGTGGTTCATGTAGGTAGAGCCACAAGGGAAAACATGAGTTACTCTCCTCTCACATATATTTTGTATGCAATTGGATATTAATTATCCCATAAATTTAACTATTAATTGGGTGTTACTTTCATTATCATGATTGGATTTATTTTGATATATAATTAAATTATAATAAAAAATAAGATAAAATGTACACCGTGTAGAAAATTATAAAGACAAATTCTATTAACAATCTAAAAATATCACAATTATTCAAATTATTAAAGATGATTACAAATATCTATTATGAAGATATTTACATTAATCATTTAAGAACAAATAAGGGTTAAAGACATACTCAAAGAACAACATTTTTGTAAACAAAATACTTGGGGTACATAATTTTTAGTATGCATTTTTTGGTTGGTTTGATTATGGTATGACAAGTCGGATCTAGATAGTATTCAAGCACTTGGTTCAAACCTGGAAAGAACAAATATTTATATTTTATACAAGCTACTCACCAACAACAAATATTTATATTATTATTTATACGCTACTTTTTGAGGTTCGAATCTGCCAATAACAAATATTTGCATTATTGTAAATAAATATACAAATAAAGTAATGATCAAATTTTTTATATTATAATTTTAGATGATTTAAAAAAATTAATAAAGAAACGTGTATGGAACCGGTTGTAAAGATAGTAGTTGTAATAATAATTTATGGGATAAAAATCATCATACACCAATATAGATTAATGTTATACTTAATATAAATAATTAGAATTGATAGACTAATACTATCTTAAGAAATAAATTTAAAAATCACAATATAGAATATTCTAGATTTTGGGTTGTCTACAAGAAAAAGTGATTTTGAGATGTTGAGATTAAACTTGAGATATGGAAAGATTTAAAATAAAAATTTAAGAATAAATGAGGAGTTAGTATAGAAGGCATAGGATGCATAGAATAAAAGTTATGTAAATAATATATTTGGGACATACATATTTTTTCTCTAACCTAAATATTTATAATAATAATCAATAACATACAAATAATTAGACAAAATAAATATTTATGTTCTAAATTAATCTAATTGATGGCTATTATAGATGTTATCGTAATAACTTAAATTTAAAAGAATATTATACATATAAAATATGTTGAGAGGTTGTTAGACTAAGCTAGAACATTAGAATTTTTTTTGTCCTAATTCAATAGCTAAGTAAAGAATGTTATTTAATATTTTTTTTAAAACAAGTAAAGAATATTATTTGTAAACTATATAATAATAAAAATTAGGTGGAATTCAAGATAATATTTTTACCAAGTAAGTTCTAGTAAATCATTATTAATATCATTGGAATACTTTGGTATTATTTACCAAGTCAACTTTTCTTATTTAATGTCATTACTAATATAATTTATATTTAAGATCGACTATTAAAATTAAAATCTTTACTTATTTTAAACCATCAACTACCAAAATTTTTAGTAAATAAGCTTCAAAAATTAAAATCAAACTTTTAAATTTTTGTGAAATAAATTTATCATTGTCTATATGTGCCCTAGATAAAAATATTGCTTGATGTTTCAATACCTCCGCTCACAATGTTGGTTAACTAAAGGCAAGATTTGTCACAACATAAGAGCCATTAAAGGTGAGCATACCGTGTGATGTCCAATTTATGCCGAATAAAATGACTTCAAGGAATCTAACTACAATAAAATAGGACAAAACTGACCGTCAAAAATGGTCGGTTAAGAGGCAAAACGGTCTGTTAAAAGGGTCATAACCGACCACAGGGCGTGGTCGGTTTTAGCCTAGTCGGTTATGACTTTTGGTCGGCTTTAACAATCCTAACCGACCAACATTGTGATCGGTTAAGTGCCTGGGTATTTTACTAAAAAATGGGGTCACTGTGTACACGTGGTAACATGTATGCACATGTGTCACCACGTCACTAAGTCATAACCGACCATTGGTGGTCGGTTATGTCTATTTTTAAAAAGTTGACTGAAACTCATAACCAATTGTGGTCAAAGTGTGCATATCGGTCGGTTTTACACCAGAAGCTGACTGGAATGTCATAACCGACCGTCTTTAAACCGACCACCCTCTAAAGGAGACGGTCGGTTTTATGAAGAAGGTGGTCGGTTATGTCACCTGATAGTCGGTTTTCTAGTTTTTGTAATGGTCAAAAGTGGTCGGTTATGTCAATTGTCGGTTGGTTTTAAGGTCTGATTTTAAAAAATAATGCAGGTTTTTCTGCAGTCCTTATATAAAACCAAATCAAACAACCAAACAATATTCACAACCAAACAATATTCACAACCAAATCTCCAATCCAATCAATAACTTATACTGCTCAAAATCATTCCACCAAACTAGTAAATTTAGTGATTAAACAATAGTAATTAAATCCAATGAAATCTTTTACAAACTTCGATAACTGGAGGATCAAACCATATCATTATATAATAAGCAATCTCAAATAACCGACAAAGTATCAAACCATAACAACGTATTAAATTTACATCACATAACCATCAAAGTAGCAAATTACAATAGTCTTAAAATTGATCAATGTAAACTAATCCGAAAAATCAACATCGGATGATCCACTACGATCACCGCCATCACCGCCATCACCATCGCCATCATCAAAGTCCTCATCATCGGAGGTCTCATCCTCGGACGTGTAATCCTTATTGACTTCCGTAGCACGCCAATTATTTTCCTAGATACACCAGTTTAATTAAACTAGTTAAAATGTAGAAACAAAATTTAATTGTGAATGAAAACAAATAAATAAACAAGAAGGTCAAAAATTATACCTCCGCAACACGAGCTTCCGTCTTTTGGACAATATCTTCAATCAAGGAGCCCACGATATGCACGATCTCGCCATCGATAAGGTTATTCCATTACAACCTTTGGCTAGGATCAGAGGATGAATCCGAGGCCTCGAGAGCGGTACGTGCGAATGTAGCTATCTCCGCATCGGAAAGTTGGCGAGCAAACCGATTTGGATTAGCAAGGATCTCCGTAAGAACATTCCTCACGATGGCAAGATATACATCGTCGGGGATGGCTTCACGTTGTCTCGGAGCGGATGAGGATGAGCCGACTTCATTCCATGTGGAATCTCGGTACCGGGTAGCAAGTGTAGGCAGGAGATCGGTGGCCTGAGCATTGGGGAACCCCACCACATAATTTTTTTTCGGCTTTGTACCTTGGGGAACCTCCAACGCTTGCATCCACCAATCTCACGGCTCATGCCGTTCACCCGTTTGTGTAACCTCCACGGGCATGCGCTCGAGAATGGCGGCATATCGTTCCTACAAATTACTTTAAAATAATTAACGATGCATTTAAAATTAAATAAAAATACATATAAAATCACATATAAAAATGCATTTAAAGACAACTTGCAAGTGTCCTTCGTTCTTCTCCCAATACTAAAAAAGGTCATTCCATAAAGGAACGGACCAATAAGGCGGCTTCAAAGACAACTTGCTTTGATTTTCACTCTACCCTCTTCTTAAGCTCATTCAAAGTCCTTTTTATCGTCACTTTAATGTGATCTTCCACAATTTTTTAGGCCTTTGAACGGCTTTGCCGCTTAAGATGCCTATAATATTTCTAAAATTGCAAAAAAAGAAAACGAGGATAAATGCATCTTAAAATCAAGAAATAAATGACAATTACAAAAAACAAAGAATTTTTAACTTACTTGAAACTCCTCGACTCTTGCATTCAACCAACCCGGGTGACGTTCTTCGATATCGGTATAAGTGTAAAACCCAAGAAACCACTTCCCCCGAATCATAGCCAAAAGTGTTTTCTTAGCCGTATCATCTTCAATACTATATTTAAATAAAAGAAAATAATAATCATTAATAATTCACATAACAATATTGAACAATGATCAAAAAATATAAACATATAGGAATAATGCAATTTAAGAACTTTTTAACTTACTGTCCATCGGAGATATCAATGCGATATGGCTTTAATGGAGGTTTATCTCCATATATGCCACTCGAATGTGATCGAGGTCGCCTTTCTCGCCATTCTCGCTCCTCAGCATTTGTCATGTGCCAAGTCGGATCATTCGGGTCCGAACTCAAATCCGTCGGCTCATCCTGCAAATGCACGCTACCTTTGCCCTTACCGTTGGCATTCACCTTACCCTTACCCTTTGTAGTACTAGTGGCTTTGGCCTTGCCCTTGCCCTTGTCCTTCTTTCCCTTATACTTCTCAATATCATTTCCCTTCCCTTTCCTCGCCATTGCCAAAATAACGAGGCTAATCATCATCAACGTCAACAACCAAGCAAAAATATCCTAAAATATACAATAAGAATATATTAGCTAATATGTATTTAAAATCACATTACATTAAAATGTATTTAAAATCACATTACATCAAAATGCATTTAAAATCACTTAGGGATACATATAAATTCACATATTAATAATACATTTAAAATCACATAAAAAATGCATATAAAATCACATAAAATGCATATTAAATCACATACATATAAAGCATATGATAGTAAATCACATTACATGAAAATGATTTTAAAATCACATTAAAAAACATTTAAAATCACATAAAATGCATATAAACGTATCCATTTCACAAATAAACAATAAAAATAAATACAACTAATTAGAGCATTGTTTAATTACGCAAATTAAACGATTAAATCAACTTAATCTATATATACAAGGAATTAAAGTTCCGAACTCACATATAAAGTGCAATATTTATCCATTTTCGAGTACAGATCATGTTTACAAGAGCAAACCCCTATATATAGATTTTCGAGTAAATCTATATATACATTTATACTTCTACTTAAACGTAAAAAAATAGACAAAAAACCTAAAATTTATACTTATACATATATTCAACAAATTGACCAAACCGACGAATCTTTTACATGCAAAATTTTACATTTAAACTGAAAAATCATATTAACTTCAATTGGAAGTGAAAAAATTCAATTGAAGTGAGAATTTTCCATTTCGAGTACTTTTATGTGTTAACGACAGCAAACCCCTAAAAATTAACCTAAAAATATATTTATAGTTCTAAAAAGAGTAAACAAACCGATGAAACACCCAAAAATTATGACTTTAATTTATATTCAACGATAGATTCATCAATTGGGCAGCTTTTAGATTTGACCACCGTATATATTTTCGCTTTTGGATCCAATACACTAAGAGCATAATATACTTGTGAGGCTTGACTAGCTAAAATAAAAATCTCATTTGACTTCAATCTTGAAGTCATATCAATTGTAATCACACGATTCTTATCAATCCTCACACCATTACCAACACTATCAAACCATATATATTCGAACAAATATACATGATTGCATCCTTGATAAATAAGTCTAATAATTTCTTGTAGTTGACCATAATAATCAAGATTATTTCCGTGAAAATTTCCTTTAACAACAATACCAGAACCGGATGCAGATTTTGTTGAAAATTTATATCCATTAACTTGACAAGTCTCAAAAGTCATAACTTTTAATACCGGCCCTTCAAGTATGTCCCTAAAACGAGGTCCTTCCACCTCATCTTTATCAACCTAAAAACAATTCAAATCGATGAGACGTTATAATTATAAGAATTTAAAACAAAAACAAATCATGTAAATTAAAAATAGATAAATATCTTTTGTTTAAACCAAGTTTTAAATCGACTTTTAACAATACGATCTAAATCTTGAGGTGTTGTTTCCGGGCGTTGTCGCATAACAAGATCTTGGTACTTCCAAAAATATAAACAAAAATTAACAAAAATCATGCATGTGTCATTAACAAAAATTATTACACATATTTTTTAAAGTAAGATTTTGGTACCTTAGATAAGGTTGAACTTCAGGAGAGTTTAAAAGAACATATTCTTCCGCTAACTCTCGTTCATCATCTCTCATGTATCGAGTTCCTTCCTTTCCAAGAGATTGAATTAGATATTTGAACATTTCTAAATTCTCGAAATTTTACACATCAAACAAAACCTCGTTATGATGTACCATATTATGGATCGTGTCAGAGGCAAAAAAAAGGAACAAATATTAAGAATCTCCTCCTCCATATATCGTTCGGCAATTGACCCCTTAACCTTTGCTTTATTATTGACTCTTTGTTTTCATTTTCCCAGCAAATGCTCAATCGGATACATCCAATGCAAATAAGCAGGTCCAACAAGTCTAATTTCTTCGGCTAAATGTAAAACTAAGTGTTCCATCGAATCAAACCAACTTTGAGGAAAAATCATTTCCAACAAACACAATGCTTTGATAACAGTTTTTTCCATTATTTCCAAGTCCGTTTTTGTAACCACGGATGAACATAAATCTTGGAAAAAGCTAGAAATTGTCTTGATTGCATCGACAACAGGCGCCGGTAGAAGTTCACGAATTGCGAGATGCAATAATTTTTGAAGAAAAATGTGAGAATCGTGCGATTTGAATCCATAAAATGTACACTCCTCAACATTGCAACAACGTAATTTATTTGAGGAATAACCATGCAGAAGTTTTAGTGAACTAGTCCATTCACACAAAAGTTTACGTTGTTTTCTAGTAAGGGAATAAGGTGCTTTAGGTGACTTTCCTTTCTCATCGATCCACAAATGTGGTAACACTCCAAAATGCTTGCAATACGCTCTTGCTTTTTTATGATCTTTTGACTTTGCCGCATTGACAATAGTATAAAAAATGTTTTCAAAAACATTTTTTTCCGTATGCATGATGTCAATTGAATATCGTAAACTATGTGATGACCAATAAGGGAGTTCGTAAAAGATTGGGACATGAGTCCATTATGCTCTTCCCTGTATCCGACACTCCTTGCCTTCGAATTAGTCTTTCCGGGTGGTGGAAAAACTAAACCATCAAGTAATTCCTTAACACCCACACCGGACAAACGACCACGAAACAATCTTCTTTCTTCATTATCAAATAAATTACTTTTTTGACGAAGTGGATCATTTGATTCAAGGAATATTCGGTTCGTGCCATATAAACTATATTTTCCACAATATTTTAATTGAAACCCTTGCACGCTTCCAAGACACACCTGACATCCCATCTTTCCTTTGCCCGACCACCCACTTATCATACGTATAGCGGAATAGTCACTAATTATCCATATAATAGCCGCTCTCATTGTAAAATTTTGTTTCAAAGATTGGTCATATGTCTTCACCCCGACATTCCACAATATCTTCAATTCATCGATGAGAGGCCTTAGACAAACGTTAATATCTTTTCCAATACTATTAGGCCCCAGAACTATATCGGTCATGAACATATAAGGTCTTTTCATACACATCGATGGTGGATGATTGTAGACAACTATCACCACGGGTCACACACTATATGTTTTTTCCCGGTAAGGCCAAAAGGGTTGAAACCATCGATCGCAAGACCGAGCCTTATGTTATGAATCTCTTGAGCAAATGAAGGATACCTACGGTTAAATTTTTTCCACTCTTCTCCATCCACGGGATGATTTATTTCTCCATCTTTCCCATCTCTAATTTTGTACCATCTCATGTGATCAGATGTATGTGCCGACATATATAAGCGTTGTAATCGAGGGATCAAAGGAAAGTGTCTTAAGATTTTTTTTGCTATTTTTTTTACCATCTTTCCTAGAAACATCCCGATAACGATCTTCACAACATATATCACACACAACTTTATCCTTGTCATCTCCATAAAATAACATACAATCATTCTCACTTTAATCAATTTTTTCATATTCAACCCTCAAATCCTTCATAATTTTTTTCATTGCACAATAACTTTCGGGTAATGTATATTTCTTTGGTACTAAATCTGTAATAAGTTTAAGAAAACTATCAAAAGATTTATTACTACAATGCTAGTTATTTTTGAATTCCAATCATTTGGTGGTAAAGCTTAATCTTGTGTACTTTGTATTGCCTGGATAAATAGGTGCTCCATTTTCAACAATAACCTCGTATAATTTTTTAGCACTATCATTTGGAGCTTCTTTTACATTCATAGTTCCCGTATACGTAGTTTCATAAAATTGATAATTTTCACCGGCTAATTATGTAACATCGCATTGAAATCTATCGGTTCTTCTACTATCGAAGGTTCCCGAACACAATAACGGTGATGTGATGTTCGACTATGTTTTCTTCCTATTTTTTCATCGTGCGACGTCCACACGGTATAACCCTCAAGCATCCCTTTAGCGAGCAAATGAAATCTAACATCATCAATCTTTAACCAATTCAAATTTTTACAACGTTTACGCGGATACTTTATTGTACCATCTTCCATTCCATTTTCGCTAGAAAATTTTAAAAAAATTTCTACACCAATTCTATATTCCGGGGTCAATGAAATTTTATCGCTTTATAATTGATTACCAATCCAACTTCGATCAATGGTTTCCATCTACAATAATATTTTTTAAAATTAAAAAAAACATATTTAATAAATAAATTATCATTAATCTCATAATTATTCATGTATTTCATAAAACACACACACACTATAATTACAATAAATGAAACTAACTTACAAATTCTCTACTACCAAACTTCAATTCTCACAACAAACATTATATAAAAAAAAATAAAAATATTAAATACATACACCAACATAAACACACACACACAAAATATGGAAATAACTTACAATTTTCTGAAACTCATCCACTTCAATCCTCTTTTTTTTAATTTTTTGCCAAAAATTAAGAAATGAGGGATATTACAAAACAGGCAGAAGAATATGTTAAAACCGACTATTTGCGGTCGGTTTTAGGCAGAAGAATAAAACGACACCGTTTTCTCTATACCGAGTACTTTTTTTTGTACTTTAAATTAATTTTTTATTACTCTACAAAACAGACCACCATATATGGTCGGTTTTAACGTGCAGAATTTGTGGATATAACCGACCACATGTAGGTGGTCGGTTTTAAAAGTGACACATTAGCAAAACGGTATCATTTTTTTCAGTAAAACCGAACACCTGTCTATGGTCGGTTTTATGTGTGCCACGTCATCGATAAGGTGTCGTTTAGTTGGCATATAACCGACCACTGACGTCGATCGGTTTTAAGGTGCTTAAATCGACGTCGGTCGGTTATGTTCGATCGGTTTTACCCTGTTTTCTTGTAGTGATGAGAGGCCAAATGAGGTTGAGTCCTATATATGACAGGCTTTAAGTTTACCAATATTTTATCAACAGGCATACCATTCTTTCCTAGATAAAATTCAGGGTAATAATATATAGCCAATTGCTGTAGGATTGAGGGTAATCAAATATGGCCAATTGATCTACGATTGATGTATGTAATGAATTCTTGAGCCCAAAATTAGAACACACCAAATACTGGTATTGATTAAGACATTAATTGATGCCTCTAATCCTATACGAGATTGAGAGATAATAAGATCTCTGTTATTAACAGAAGATATTCCCCAAGCCACCATGGGTCAAATAATAAGGAAATACTACTGCCACTTCCAAGCTTAACAAAGAGAAATCACTGTGTTAAGTTACCTAAGTTCGGAACTAGAGGCAAAATCTAAGACCAATCTACAAGGAATTCCATCATCCAGAAGTGACGTGTTTTTAAAGCCCTGGTGTTCACCTCATAAGCTGATGGAGAAGGAGATTTGTAAACTACTTTAGAAAAGTGCAATAAATTTGAGATTTGTTCAAGCTAGTATTTTTTTTCCTAAGCCACCTTCTTGGTAAATAAATGGTGTCCTAGAATATTGATTCAAAGTCATTATCTTTTCAAAGTCATTGATAGAATATTGATTATAGTTTTTTATGAACAAGAGGGAGCATGAAGCATAAAATTATTCAACCAAAAAGCGTGAACTAAAAATAGAACAACTATGATTAATTGAGCTCGAGCTCGACCTACCAATGAGAGAAATATAAAGTCCAGACATAAATCACGCGCTGGTTCTTATATCTATAATTGGCATACAAGCATTAATGTTAAGCTTAGAGGTGATTACGGGAACTTCAAGGGCAGAGTACCATGATGAATTTTAAAACTCCTATCAAATAAAATTTTCAAATTTGTGTACTATTGCAGAAAAAACTTTTATGAGCAATTAAAACTATGTCACTCATCTTTGAGAAATGATCGACACATCTCAACATATCTCATGACATGAGATATCGAAGCTATATCATAATGATCAATATCATAAATAGCAAACATGAGAACATTACGAGTAAAGAACAAATGTGTGAGACCAACATTCTTACATTTCTAGTAAAATTTAAAATTTGTTGGACCTGTGGCAAGCAAAGAAGATAAAATTTTCATGGAAATAGTGAACAAGTACGGTGAATAGGGTGATCTTGACTGAGATATTTAGCCCCTTTGAAGTAATCACATAGAGATACATAACTAATCGACCATTCGTCTGTAAATACCTCCGTGGTGCCTTATTTCTCTTTATTTTGTTTAGAGTTGTGAATATGTGCTCATCAATAATTTTCTCAAAAGCATTGCTTATTTAGCAACACAAATAGTTTAAAAAGGAAAGTTTTAAGTCAAAGGTTCTTGGTTAGGAACGGTGTCCAAAGTATTATAAACTGTTTTTGATCCATTTGTTGTTGATTAGGATTTGATACTTTATTATTATCTATACATAACTATCTAGATATTTCGGCATTTATATTAATGGTTTACACAGTTTGGAGATTTAATATTATTTATGGAGATTTTGGAGTGTTTTAAAATATATTAGTGCTCTCTTTGAAAATTTATGAATATTAAGTAATATCTAAGGGGTGTTACAATCCATGATCACCTTAATTAATACATAAATATGTTATTGTATGTATTAGATTCCCAAAATAAATTTTTTAAATAACAATACCCTATTTATGTACCCATAAAATTATTTGAATAATAATACTCTTAAAAAGATTTCTAAGTTAACTTGTCCTAAATATATATTTATTTGAATTAATGGACTAACGGCATGGCCTTAGCAATTTTAATTGTATCTTAAGAACCAACTTTATAATATTCTATATTTTGGGTTGTCTTCATGATAAAAATATTTTGAGAAAGATATTTCCCGAAATAATTAGTTTTAGTTACAAGTAAGTTAATGTAACTCATTGTTCATATTATTAAAATATTATTTAGTTATCTATAAATTTTAATCAAAAGATAAATTAACAAAAAAACTTTTCAATTTTTCAAGACCAAATATTTTAATAATTTATTTAATTTCAGACAACCCAATTTTTTATATTTTTAGAAATATTTAAGATCATGGGAAATATATTTTATAAATAATTAAAAATCAATCTAATTTACATTAAAATTTAAGAATAAATGATGAGTTAGTATAATAGACATAGGATATATAGAACAAAAGCTTTGTAAATAATATATTTGGAACATACATATTTTTTTCGCTAACCTAAATATTTGTAATAATAATATATAAGATACAAATAATTAAACAAAATACATATTTATGTTTTTAATTAACTTAATTGATGAACTTTACAAAATACCATTATTACACATCCTAATAACTTAAATTGAAAAGTCTTCATTTTTTTGTCCTTATTCAATAGCTAAGTAAAGAATGTTATTTAATATTTTTTTAAACAAAGTAAAGAACATAATTTGTAAACTATATAATAATAAGAATTAGGTCAAATTCAAGATAATATTTTTAACAAGTAAGTTCTAGTAAATGGTTGTTAATATCATTAGAATACTTTGGTATTATTTACTCCACTAAACTTTTCTTCTATAAGGTCAATACTAACATAATTTGTAGTTAAGATAGAGTATTGAAATCAAAACCTTTAATTATTTTAAAATAATTAACTTCTAAAATTTTGAGTATATAAACTTGAAAAATTAAAATCAAACTTATAAATTTTTGTGAAAATTTTATCATTGTTCATGAGACTCAAGCTTGTGAAGAATGAAACTGCTATATGGGCGCTAGATAAAAAGGTGGCTTGATGTTTCAATACCCCCATAGTGCAAAAGAGGCAAGGTGAGATAAGGTGTAAAGTTTGTAATCACATGAAAGCCATTAATGGTGAGCAATTAATTATCCTGCCAAACTAATTTCCACTTTTTTATTCATTTGGTCATAGATTTTAATAATAAAACAATGACTTTCTTTAGATGATTTGCCTAGTAAGTTATTATTATTGGGTCCAAAGTTAGGCACACACTTTTTTTTGTCATAAGTTTGCCATAGTAAATGCTCAGATTTGTTGTAATGAAAATCAGTTGTACTTTCACATTTTTATATTGTGAATTGATACTATTCTCTTAGAAGTTAGAAGGGTTGAGGTATATGATCTTTTGAACACTTTATCGCTTAAGTAAAGTGCACCACACAAAGTCTGTATCATATTGAACACTACACTTCTCTAGTTGCCGTTGGCCTTGTCTACTTAAGATTTTCTCATTGCTCTACTAATAAGAATTTGGTATGAACCAATAATTATCTATTAAAAGTCAATGTGCTGTTATGAAATCAATATGCTAAGATCATAATATTATCTTTAGATTTTGGTAATACAAGTGGTTCATGTAGGCAGAGCCACAAGGGAATATATGAGTTACTCTACAATCACACATATTTTGTATACAATTATTGGAAGCTAAAACCCATATAATCATTTGGGTTTGAAACATAAAAACAAATTAAAAAAAACTAAGATAAACAAAGTACAAAAAGTAAAAAATTATAAAAAAAAATTCTATTAACAATTTAATGTACTACAAAATTTTCATAAATTTTCAAACTTACATGTGAACTTCTCAATTCTTATCCACCACTATATTCAATAAATATTGAAAATTTTAATAAGTAGATAAATTAACACAAAATCTATACAACAAAACCTTTAGATCTGAAATTTTATAATTATTTGATACCAAATATTATAATAATCGACTATTTTACACCACACAAAAGATCATCTAGTTTTTAGATTCTACAAGTCTTCATTTAAAGATCATTAAAAATATCTTTTTTGAAGATATGGAAAGACAACAAATTTACATTAATCATTTAAGAATAAATGATGGTAAAGATAAATAACAATATAGAATATTCTAGATTTTGTGCCCTATACAAGAAAAAATGATTTTGACATGTTAAGATTAAACTTGAGATATAAAAATATTTTTCCCAAATAATTAATTTTAGTAACAAGTAAGTTATGTAACTCATAGTTCATATTATTAAAATATGTTAAAAGGTTGTTCACCAAGCTAGGCCATAGGAAGGCAAGAAGAATTTTTTTTATCCTTATTAAATAGTTAATTAAAGAATGTTATTTAATATTTTTTTGAAACAAAGTAAAGAATATTATTTGTAAACTATATAATAATAAAAATTAGATCAAATTGAAGATTATATTTTTACCAAAGGTCTAATAAATCATTGTTAATATCATTAGAATACTTTGGGATTTTTTACAAAACTAAACTTTTATTTGTATAAGGTCACTACTAATATAATTTATAGTTAAGATAGACTATTGAAATAAAAAACTTCATTATTTTAAAACATCAACTTCCAAAATTTTGAGTATATAAGTTTTACAAATTAAAATCAAACTTTTAAATTTTAAGAAATTTTTTTTATCGTTGTGTATGAGACTCAAGCTTAACAATGAAAGTGCTATATGAGTGTTAGACAAAAAGATGGCTTGATGTTTCAATACCGCCATGCTATTAATTAACCCTACACAAGAGGCAAGGTGAGATAAGGTGTCAAGATTGTCATAGATTATTGTTGAGCCAATAGTTATTCTGACTTTTGTTATTCATTTCACTACAATAAATTTACAATGAGATAACACTTGACAGACAATGGTTAAAAAAAAAACTGTCATCCTAAAAAATCATATAACGGTGAATTGAATTTGCAAAAAAAATAGTTGTGTGAGCTCGAGAACAGACAACTGATATCCATATTTTTTAAACTGTTATACAAGTTGTATCCTCTCATCGAGTCAGGCAACGGTTTTTTAAATATAGTGTTGTTGTAGATCTTTAACACAACGATTACAAACCGTTGTTACTATGTTAACGTATAGGGTTAGAAGACAACGGTTTTAACATTACATTGTGTAATTCAGACAACGGTTTTTTAGAAAGGTTGTCCTCTAAACCATCAAACAACGGAATGAAAACAGTTGTCTGAGGAATTTCAATGGGTACCACATATTGAGGTGGCATCACGTGATAGGTGGTAAATCATTCACAAGGATTGCTGAGGTGGCGAAATGAGAGCCCTTCATTGAAATGAGATTTGATATCGGCCGTTAGATCAAAAAATAGCTAATATTCTTATACAACGGTTTTATGTTAAAACAAAAGTGTTGTCTTAGTTAGTCTCATATAAGCTTTTAGGTATTACGTTGTGTAATTCACACAACAGTTTTTAGAAGGGTTGTCTTAAAAACCGTCATACAACGGAATAAAACAGTTGTCTGAAATAGTTATTTTATAATTTAAATGGGCACCACCTGATGAGGTGGCAGCGCATGATAGGTTGTAAACATATTACTCGGATTGCTGAAGTGTGACAATGACAACCCTTCATTGAAATGAGATTAGATATTAGCCGTTAGATTGAAAATAGCTGATATACTTACACAACGATTTTATAATAAAAAAAAGCGTTGTCTTAGTTTGTCTTTACACAATGGTGTTTCAAGGAAACCATTGTATAAGTATTACTGTATAAAATGAGATTCCCGATTACAAAGTTCAATTTTTAAATGATTTTTTCGATGATCCAACCGTACGGATGTTAAGATATATCAATTTTAGTCATATGAAAAAATTATTAAAAAATTTAAAATTCATCTTGCATGTTAGGATTAGGAAAATCTGGTAAAAGTACCCCTCCCGACAACGAGACTCGTTCCCGAATTACAGGATTAATTTTTTAAAATGATTTTTCGACGATCCAACCATACGGATGTTAAGATATATCGATTTTAGTCATAAGAAAAAATTATTAAAAAATTTGAAATTCATTTTGCATGTCAGGATTAGAAAAATCTGGTAAAAGTACCACTCCCGACAACGAGACTCGTTCCCGATTTACAGGATTAATTTTTGAAAATGATTTTTCGACGATCCAACCGTACGGATGTTAAGATATATCGATTTTAGTCATAAGAAAAAATTATTAAAAAATTTGAAATTCATTTTGCATGTCAAGATTAGAAAAATCTGGTAAAAGTACCCCTCCTAACAACGAGACTCGTTCCCGATTTACAGGATTAATTTTTTAAAATGATTTTTCGACGATCCAACCGTACAGATGTTAAGATATATCGATTTTAGTCATAAGAACAAATTATTAAAAAATTTGAAATTCATTTTGCATGTCAGGATTAGAAAAATCTGGTAAAAGTACCCCTCCTGACAACGAGACTCGTTCCCGATTTACAGGATTAATTTTTTAAAATGATTTTTCGACGATCCAACCGTAAGGATGATAAGATATATCGATTTTAGTTATAAGAAAAAATTATTAAAAAATTTGAAATTCATTTTGCATGTCAGGATTAGAAAAATCCGGTAAAAGTACCCCTCCCGACAACGAGACTCGTTCCCGATTTACAAGATTAATTTTTAAAATGATTTTTTCGACGATCCAACCGTACGGATGTTAAGATATATCAATTTTAGTCATATGAAAAAATTATTAAAAAATTTGAAATTCATCTTGCATGTCAGGATTAGAAAAATCCGCTAAAAGTACCCCTCCCGACAACGAGACTCGTTCTCGATTTACAAGATTAATTTTTAAAATGATTTTTTCGATGATCCAACCGTACGGATGTTAATATATATCAATTTTAGTCATATGAAAAACTTATTAAAAAATATAAAATTCATCTTGCACGTCAAGATTAGAAAAATCCCGTAAAAGTACCCCTCCAAACAACGAGACTCGCTCCCGATTTACTAGATTAATTTTTAAAATGATTTTTTCAACGATCCGACTGTAGGGATGTTAAGATATATCAATTTTAGTCATATGAAAAACTTATTAAAAAATTTGAAATTCATCTTGCATGTCAGGATTAGAAAAATCCGGTAAAAGTACCCCTCCCGACAACGAGACTCGTTCCTGATTTACAAGATTAATTTTTAAAATGATTTTTTCGACGATCTATCCGTACAGATGTTAAGATATATCAATTTTAGTCATATTAAAAAATTATTAAAATTTTTTTAATTCATCTTGCATGTCAGGATTAGAAAAATCCAGTAAAAGTGCCACTCCCGACAACGAGACTCGTTCTTGATTTACAAGATTAATTTTTAAAATGTTTTTTTCGACGATCCAACCGTACGAATGTTAAGATATATCAATTTTAGTCATATGAAAAAAATATAAAAATATTAAAATATTTTGACACTAATCATTATAAAAATAAATAAATATTTTGAAATTTAAACTAACTTTGATTTTATTCTTAGTTCAATGAAAAATTAATTATTTAAGAAATAACTATTTAAATTTTAAATTTTAAATAATACCGTACCAATATTTTGTTTCCCTCGGTCGCTGAATCATTTTCCCCCCTTCACAATTTTGGGTTTAGTTCCATTTTTTTAAATATTTAAATATTTGGGTTTAGTTCCATTTTTTTGGATTCACAATCCAAGGTAAAGAATGAATACCATATTTTTGTAAGAATATGGTATAGATGAGATGCTCCTTATTTATTTTGTAGGGACTGACAACTCTATCTGTTCGTTCTAACCCTAAAGCACGTCTCAACATTTCCCCCAAATTTAATAAACAAACCCTAGCTGCTTCTTCTACTCCCTTTTTCAATTCCTCTGCTCTCCGTAAATCATTTACATCTCTCTTCGTTTCTTCTCGCTCCTCTCGTAGCTTAGTCGTCAAGGCTGTAAGTTTTTCTTATTTTTATATATTTATTACATTTGTGATTTGTGAGTGTTGTAGTTTAGAGTTGACCATACAAGTGTTGGTGTTAATTAATTGGGCAGATTTATGTTTAATTTTGTTTCCTATTTGTGTGTTGTTTAGAGTGAGCTTCCTCTGGTTGGAAATGTAGCTCCGGATTTCGAAGCTGAAGCTGTTTTCAATCAGGAATTCATCAATGTAAGTAACTAGATATAAGAGTTTTCGTACCATTTTCAAATTTTCTGCTAGAGTTGATTACTCTCGATATTACTAGTTTTTATAAATTGAGCGTCTCTTTGTACTTGGAGTTGTTCTAATTGAGCACGATGCCTTTTCCTGGCTGATTATTACATTATTATTGTTTTATAACACTTTTGTTTTGATGTCTTGTTTAATTGAGATGTATGTTATGAGAGCATACAATAAGAGCATGCAGAATACGATGAGAGTTCAATCTACCAGTTGTATCGTCCTTTGTTGAGGAAGGGCATGGGCTTTGGTGCACAAAAGTGGTTGCAACCCTTCAAAGGCAATACAACTTTTTGGAAACCATAATATCCTCTGCTGGACCCAGTGAAGACCATTCCGGTCAGTTGGTATCCCTTCGGCTCGCCTTATTATTTGATTAACTGTAACAACTAGGTATTGATCTATAGTATTCATAAAAAACAGTAATCAAACCTAATGGTAAGAGAAGCATGGCAAAACTGGTGCAACGCATGACTCCTAATTTATGTGCTGAGTTTGTGCAACAATGCACAAATGGGAAGTTCAAGTTGGAAATATGGGTGAAGATGCAAGGTTGATGATACAGAGAGGTGTTCACGGACCAGGAGAGCCCTCTGGCATACATTTGAGTGCCACTTTGTCTGTTTGGATTCCTGTCCAACTGCAATAATTGTTTGATTTACTACAGAATGAAGAACTGAGGAGTCGATGAGATCTTTTGTCCCATGGTGGTCAATTGCAACAAATGGTCTGCATTGCTAAGGGACAAGATTCTGGCAACAAAATCTCTCTTTCATGTGCTAATGTGAGTTCATATAATCATATTTTAAAATGGTACTCATGCATCACATAAGTCAAGCAGTATCAAAATAGGCTGTAATTCTAAATACTCACATTATTTTGACTAATGAATTCCTATATAAAAGAAGAAATGATTTTTTGATTGAACATAACTTCTTTCCCAATGTGCAATCCTATCTTATTTTATTTTATCTCAATTTTTCTAGCTATACAAGTTAATGAACATATTGACCACGTATATGTGAAACTTTATATAATCAAGCACATACCTGACTTCTACGTGTTTGTGTTCTCAGGTTAAACTCTCCGAATATAAACAAAATGATGCCTCATTTTGTGGTAGATATTAGGGCGGTTTGATTCTTGTACCAGGTTTTATATAAAGATCCAGTATCCTGAACACTTTAGGGAAATGAGTACTTAGGCAGACCCTGTTGAATATCAGGATTCTGTTTCTGTAATGGTTTAATCTACTCCTAGATTACTTGATGAACTAATGTTTGATTTGTATTTTCTGGATGATGACACTGCTAGGTGGACAAAGAAGAGCAAGGTTAAGTTTATCACATAAAGCATCACCTCATTCAGAAATAAGGTGCAGCAGAAAGGTGATCATCTCTCTCTCTCTCTCTCTCTATCTCTCCACATGAAATAAATATATATATTATGAATCATTACGTGTATAATTTTTATCTATTTTCTTATGAATATGATTAGCATTGACAACCAATTTCAACTAGCAACTAAAACCAATTATCTGTTTCACGTTGACTGCAGAATACATATGCAATTAGTTTCTGCCAAAAAATAAAATTGCAGAACAATAAAAGTACCTGTTCATTCACATTTGTTGGCAAACCAGTGGGCAAAGGATCTGCCATTACTAAAACATCTGCAAGGTAGTCCATCTGTAAAAGAAGTGTAGCTCTATCTTCTACTGAATATATATCTTCATGTGTAAGAACAAACAAACAGCCCTGTGCTGAATACAAAGTAAAATAAATTGTATCAACTCAAAAAATATTGCAACTATTTGAGAAATACAAAGTCTGCAAGGGTGTTATTAATAGGAAGAGCCCTTTAGCTGATTGTTGCCAACGAATCAGGGTGAGCCATGTTGAGTGCATTTGCCCTGTTATTACGCCTAATCTATTAGCTCATAATTTTCTTACCAAAATACTTAACTAGTTGTGTTTGTACCTAAATCCTGGATTCAAGTTTCTTGCCTTACGTATGTACATGGATTACATATGGGCATATAGATTGAAGGTTTTACTCTTTATTTTCTATTTTCTTCTCTGCCTCCATTTTAACTATTCTCGAAGTTTTATATATTCTTCTCAAATGCGTGTAATTCTTGATGCAGCAAACCTAAACCTACATGTATGATACTTGGAACAAGAACCTGATAGGCAAGAACAAGAACTAGGACTAGGCGTGCCAATGGAGTGAACATTTCTCTTGCTTCTCGGGCAAAAACAACGGAATATGTATGCAAATTAGTTATTGTGTACCTTAATGAGCATGTTTAGAAATAGATTTGAAGCTATAGTTGTAATTCTTGTAGAAAACCTTTGTATTATAAATTTAATTTCAATTGTGAAATAACAATTGAATTAATATAATATTATTTTATTTTAAAATTGATTTATTTTAAATAATGAGATTAATTTTGTAAACAGTTGTGTGAAACCCACTCAAAAAATGATGACAACTGTTGTATGTCTCACTGCACATTTTTTTAAAAAAAACTGTTGTCTTTTGATATTCTTTGCAATGGTTTAAATTTTTTACACCATTGTGGTTTAAACAAAAAACATTCATGACAACGGTTTTAACTAGTTAAAAGAAGTTTATACACTGTTGTTTATGAAAATATCTAATAAGTTAACAACAATGGTTTTTCAACAAAACCATTGTTGTTAAGTTAGGTAGACAATAGTTGAATAAAGAAACAATTGTTTTAAACATTGTCTAACAATGGTTAATAAAGAGTAACCGTTGTGCCTTCTTGATTGTAACCATTATTGAAAAACGTTGTTTAATCTCTCTTATTACAAGTGTACAAACAACCGTTGTCCAACCTTCGATCACACGAGTGTTGGATAGACAACGGAAACACTTCCTGTCACACAACGGCAAAAAAACAGTTGTATGATTGCAAATATATTGTAGTATTTGGTGATAGATTCTAATAATGAAATAATGAACTTTACTATAGATGATGATTTCTGTGGTAAGTGATGTGACTCAACTTATACCCTTTTGTGTTGAATATAATATAGAAAAGTAAGGGTATCATTAACTCCAAGGATCAAGGGTTTACTTCTTACTTTTATCTTGAATAAAAATTAATAATAGAATTTAGTTTGATTCGTTGTTTTTAACTAACTAAATATAACTTAATAAAAATTTGTGTGTAAACAATTGGAAAAAGATGTTGAAAAGCATGTAAATCCACCACTAACCCATGACATACAAGTCTTGAACTCTATGCTTGATGTGCTAAATACTTACCCAAAATTTGCCATGACCAGATAGAAACAAATTTTTCTATTCAAAAATTCCATGACCACATAGAAAAGTTAATATGAATTACACACTTATACAATTAATCCCATGACCACATAGAAAGATTAATTGACTTTTTAAAGACAACAATCACATAACAAACTTTGATGACCAGATACCATTATTAATTCAAGTATCTCAAAAAATATTGACAAATATATACGCATAATCCAAGCACATCTCAAGCATTCAAGAGTAATACTCATAAAATTGTCATTAGGTTTAGGACTTCAGAACAGCCATTGAACAAAGAAGGTTTATCCTACCATAGTCATGAATAAATACATAAAAATCATAGAGAGTTGAGAATACAATACAAAGTAAAGATGTTAAAGAGAAATCCCTATGTCAAAATTTCCAAGCACACAATCTTCTCCTTCAAGTCTTCTCCTCTCCTTGGTGGCTATGAATATATCTATCTCTAATCATATAAACCTAATATATAAAGTATATTTATTGTTTCTAGGAATAAACAAGAGTTTCCAAATTGAATGGGATTCTAAAGTAAAAATTTGTAGTTGACTTTCTCTGCTGTTATTGGGCTGATCCGAGTGTATTTTAAAGTGTAGACCATTCTCTAATTAAAGAGAATCTCATTATCTTTTCTCTGTTGTTACTGGGATTCTCTAATTAAAGAGAATCTGCGTGGGCTGTTGAATCGCCCAAATCTGATGAACGGAACTCAAGATACGGCCCAAATAATAAGTCTTGCTCCAACATTCCAACAAATCCGAATTTTCTTCTAATTTAGCTCAAATCCTTTCCAACTTAGAATTATTTGCTTCCGACAACAGAATATTACAAACTAATAAATAAAGATTCAATTAAATGAAAAATATAATTAATATTGGAATAAATATCATATAAAATATACACAAATATATATTCTATCAAATATCCCCACACTTAGCATTTTGCACGTCCTCGGGCAAATAAGAGAAATACAATTATCTAACTAACTAACTCCACTTTCGTAGATGACACGATTACATTGAGCATATATAACAAGCCGTTAAACCCCTAGGCAACCTATAAAGATCTATTAATGTTGAAGAAGCTTGACCTCAATACAGAATTACAATGGCTTTAAATAGATTGTACAAACATCAAATGAAAGGAAAGGAGAATACAAGGGCAAAGAATAATGCTAAACTAATGAAGAGAATTATTACAGACTGTTACAAAATAAATCACATAATGATAGAAGGATAATATGCAATCTTGGCTTTAATATGCCCCCGCAAGATGGAGGATCCATCGGAGACTACAATCCTGGACCGTAAGTTCTGAAAAGGACCCCGTTCCAGTGGTTTGGTGAGCATATCAGCAAGTTGATCGGCTGAGTGTATGTGAAGGACCTTCAACGAACCACTGGCAATTTTTTCCGAACAAAATGATAGTCAAGTGCCACATGTTTCATGCGTGAGTGATAGACTGGGTTGGCACATAGATAAGTAGCATCGACATTGTCACACAGTAATGTAGGAGGTTTAGGTATATGTAAACCAAGTTCCAATAATAGATTCTGGACCCAAGATAGTTCGGCCGCACCGTTTGCTAATGCTTTATATTCCGCCTCTATGGAAGATCTAGAAACAGATTTTTGACGCGACGAGCACCATGAGATGATGTTGGACCCAATATAGATAATGTAAGCAGTTGTGGAACGACGCCCATCCAGGATTCCACCCCAGTCAGAATCTGTGAATGATGTGAGAGTGATGGGTGAGGTACAGTTCGGGAATAAAGTATGGTGAATGGTGCCTTTGAGATAACGAAGAACTCATTTTAAGGCTTGCCAGTGAAGCTGAGTAGGAGCATGCATGTATTGAGATAGTTTATTGACGGCGAAGGATATATCTGGTCGAGTAAAGGCAAGATATTGTAAAGAACCCACTAATTGGCGATATGGTGTAGGGTCGACATGAGGTGAACCATCGACTGGGGAGAGCGGTTCAGAAGAGTTGAGGGGTGTGGCAACTGGATTAGCACCATCCATTTTGAACTTGGTGAGGATGTTTTGAATGTGAGCATGTTGAGATAGAAATAAACCATTGGTGGTAGAGATGACCTCTATGCCAAAAAAGTGGTGCAACGTACCAAGATCTTTGATGGAGGACTTTTTGGATAGAGCATGAATGATATGTTGAACGAAGGCGTCATCGCTACCGGTTAAGATAATGTCATCAACATAAATCAAAATATATGAGATAATTCCATCCCTTTTATAATAGCACATAGATGGATCAGCTAAGGACTTGTGGAAGCCAAGTGCAAGAAGAAAAGAAGTGAGCTCTAGTTACCAATCACATGATGCTTGCTTGAGTCCATAAATTGATTTTTTTAGATGACAAATATGATGGGGAAAGTCCGGATTGACATATCCCAGAGGTTGGTTCATGTAAACATCCTCATGTAAGGTGCCATGCAAGAAAGCATTGTTAACATCAATTTGTCGAATAGGCCAATTTTGGGACAATGCAATGGTAAGAACAGTGCGTATTATAACAGGTTTAGCAACATGACTAAATGTTTCAAAATAGTCCTTACCATATTCCTGAAGAAAGCCTTTGGCAACGAGGCGAGCTTTATATTTGTCAATGGACCCATCAGGACGTCATTTCACACGAAACACCCATTTGTAACTGATGGGTTTATGTTGGGAAGGGGGAATAAGTTTCCATGTGTCATTCGCTAGTAAGGCATTGAACTCATTATCCATAGCTTGCCGCCAGTTTGGATCTTTCAAGGCTTATTGGTGGGTAGATGGTTCAAGTATGGAAGGAATGGGATGGGTAGTGGTGTGGTGGACAAAGGCTGAGTTGTAATATTTCGGGTTTGGTCTGCGGGTGCGAGTAGGTAGGGAGGAGGACGGGGAAGTGGGTGTGTGAAGGTCTGAGATGTTGATGGGTTCATTGCTAAAGGTCTGAGATGTCGAAGGAGAGTCAGGAGTAAAGTGGGATGTAGAAGATTGTGCTGATTTGGACTTCGTCACGAGAGGTAGAGGTAGACGAGTGGTCTGGTGTGATTATACTGTCTGAGTGGGCTGTTGAGATTATAGTTGGATTGGGTTGAGTTGAGATGTACGGGGCCTGGTGGGTGAATGGGCTAGTAGGAGTGTGGGTTGGCTGGTGATATATAGGTGAGACAGTAGGAATATGTGTATGATGCGAGGATGAAACTGGTGTGGCAGGGGTTGCTTGGACAGTAGGGGATGAGTGGGTTTTTGTCAAACCAAGAAAATCAACAGTAGTATGGACAATATATTTAGTGGGAGAGCTGGTGGTAGGTTTTAGAGGAAACGCGGACTCATTGAATTCGACATGGCGGGAGTGATACATGCGTTGACTTTTGTAATCATAACATTTATAAGCTGACTTGGATGGAGAATATCCTAGGAACAGACATGGTTCCGAACGTGGGTGAAGTTTGGATTTTGCATATGGACGAAGCCACGGGTAGCATAAGAATCCAAAAGGTTTTAATTTACTGTAAGTTGGGTCAGTTTTGTAAAGTAAGGAATATGGGCATTGAAATTTTAGGATTGGAGTAGGTAGACGATTTATGAGATACACCGCGGTTTGGAAAGAATGTGTCCAAAAGGAGAGGGGAAAATTGGCATAATAGAGAAGTGCTAGCCCAGTCTCCACAATGTGACGGTGACGACATTCGGCAATACCATTTTGTTCTGGAGTATGCGGGGGAGTAGTGAAGTGAGAGATACCTTGAGATAGTAGAAAAGGAGTTAGACGAACATATTCTCCACCATTGTCGGTGAAAAGAGAGATTACCGGTGTTTGGAAAAAAAATTCTACTAGCAATCTGAATTTAGGAAATAGGACGGAAACATCGGATTTCTGTTTCATTGGATAAAACCAAATGTATTTAGTGTGATAGTCTAGAAAAATAACATAATAGGTGAAACCATCAACTGATTTTTCTACAGGTCCCCAAACATCCGAGTAGATTAATTATAAGGGTTTTGTAGTAGTAAAATTGTAAGGTCCCCAAACATCTTTGTGACATTTATTGATGGAACACGAATTACAATGAAAATTTGAAAGATTAAATTGTAGACCTAAACATTTGGCTATCTTTTTGAGGATCCCAACTGAAGGGTGCCCAAGTTTATGATGCAAATCAAGAGGCGATATTATTGAAACCGCATTTATTTGAGGTGAAGAAGGCAAATTTGCATAGTAGACATCAGGATAGTTCTCCCCCCGCATTAGACGTGCCCCCGTGCGAAGATCCTTGACAAAAAAATTGGTTGGAAAGAATTCCACAGAAAATTGATTAGTTTTACATAATTTTGCAACCGAAATTAATTTGTTATTGAAATGAGGAACACATAAGACATCCTTTAAAGAAAGTGATCCATTTGATGTTTGTAGATATGTTCGACCAATATGAGTGATAGAAAGAGTGTTACCATTTCCAAGGACAATTTCATCCGGACCTCCATATTCGGATATGGAGTGAAAAGACGCACGATTTGGATCAACATGATGAGAGGCACCAGTATCTAACATGTAAGGTGAAGTAGTGACATTAGCAGTGGGTGAGAATTTGTTTTGGGTCATTGAACCTCCTATAATAACTTGGTTTTCTTTGAGAAACCGGGCAAGTTTTCTACATTCTTTCGCTTCATGACCCGCAAAATGACAATATTGGCATTATTACGATTGTCATGATTACCACCATTAGAATTTGAACCCGGAAACCACTGATTGCGTGCAGATCCGGTAGACCACTGATTGCGGGCAGATTTGATGTTGAAGTTTCCATAGTTGTCGCGACGTCAGGATCATGGTTGTCGGTGGGTGTAATTAGCTGTAGCCATAATTGGTAGTGAGGAGACTGGTGTAAGGTTAAGTTCACGGTCAAAATCAACCAGCTTTTCAAACAAGAGAGGAAATGTAATTTTGGTGTCAAGTAGGCTTAGAGAAATTGTAATGGGTTTGTAATCTTCCCCCAGTTGACGTAAAATGTGAACCATAAGATCCTCATCCGTGACAAGACTCTGGACTAAGGCAAGTTCGTCAGCAATACTCTTCATATCTCGGAGGTACTCCGTAACAGGGCGATTTCTTTTCAGATTAGATGCAAGTTTTGATTTCAAGGATATGATTCTGGACCGTGATGAGTTCGCATAACTCGTAACGAGGCGTTCCCAAGCCTGTTATAAGGTTTCGGCTGATGCGATCAGTGGTTGAATGGTTGGTGTGCAGCTGCCAATGAGAGCAGCAAGGATGACTTGATCATGTCGATACCAAGGAGAAAAATCTGGGTTTAATTTGGTTTTTTCGGCGTCTAAAAATTTCCGGAACTGGTTTTGAGCCGGTGACAAAGTGGACCAAGTCAAATCCTATTAACGTAGATTGGACTTGTTTACGCCAAACAGGGAAGTTTTCAGGTGTTAAGGTGGTGTTGAAGTGGGTGGCTGCATTGATTAGGACAATAGATTGGGATGCCATAGTGATTTGAAAGCAGTAACCAGAAGGGAAAGGATCAGACTCGTTTGAGTTAACCTGGCTCTGATACCATATAAAGATCTATTAATATTGAAGAAGCTTGACCTCAATACATAATTACAATGGCTTTAAATAGCCTGTACAATCATCAAATGAAAGGAAAGGATAATACAAGGGCAAAGAATAAGGCTAAACTAATGAAGAGAATTATTACATACTGTTACAAAATAAATCATATAATGATAGAAGGATATTATGCAATATTGGCTTTAATACAACCCTAGTAGGACGAGTTATATCTCGTGAGGGTTTATAGAAGATATACCCACAAAATCTACCCAGCCCATGTAATACAGTCGTCCACAGCAATGGAGGACTACAACTACCTACATGAATGCAACTAGATTATTACAAAGGATCTCAAATATATGCCAAGTCAGTAATAACCTCATGGATATGCAACAAGTTAAACACATCAAGCTCACAGTCAAACATCACCACTTAGTAAACACAAGCGCAGAGTGAGTGTGTGTGCTTAGATTAACAAAATGCTCTCTAATAAACCAATAATAGAGACACACAAGTTTCAACATGACAAGTCACGCGAGTTAATAGCTCCCAAGTTGATCAATAAAATAAATCTTAAACACTTCGTTACTTAGAAACAACCATCATTCAAGTTAAGCAAGGGATTTATATGTCTTCTTTTATTTCTACATTATTACTAAGTATACACATATGATTTTTTTTATATGCTCGGTCTAAGGTTAGGAAGCGCCTCACGATAAGTGAGTTATGACCACAATAAGACTTCACAAGCTAGGTCCAAGGTCGGGTGGTTTCTCAGTGTAAGTGAGTTACGACCACTCTAAGACTTCGCCAATCATATTATACATACATCTGTTTTTAGTGGTTTATTTAATCGTGCAATGGTCGAGATCCCTAAATATTTATGCAATAATACTCATGTAGCGAGCGTTGGGTCAGCAATCCCAAACCATAAAGGCTGTAGATTACAAGGCATAAAGTCCCCTCAGACTTAATTACTCGAGTATTAATGAGCTCAACCTAGTAAATTATACCACTTTTTTTGTACTTTATTACTACAATTTTTACTTCTTTTTTTTCAAGACATTTAAATCCCACAGTTTCCCTCAAAATTTAGCATTTACGTACTAAGCTCAAAAATGAATAGTCAAAATTCTAATTATCAACAAGGAGCTACCCCTCAAGAAACAAGAATATCTAAATCTCGGGTCAAGAGCATAAAAAGATTGTGTAGGGAAATAAGTTCTGCACTAGTGACACCGCGCATTGTAACATCAAGTGATTATAGCAAGACTTAGTTAAAACAAGTTACACATAATATCATCATAGGTCAGTGACTTGGACTATTACTAAATTGAGATCATGCTATGTTAGACAATGTTATGCAACTAATATATATTACAACTATATGATTTCATACAATTTATATGAATTAATTATGAAATATGCTATTATATATTCTAAGATGTCATACACCAACTAATTTACAATACTATTTTTTTTTAAATTTTTAATTAATATTGAGAACACCTCCCCACACTTGAACTAGTCATTGTCCTCGATGAATAAAATAATAATATTAATTTTGAAAGAAAAAAATGTTAATCTAAAAAAATTATAAAAATAAAATAAAGAAAAATAATATACAAGGAAAGTTAGAAAAAACTCCCCTTCGATTTGCATGATATGTGTTTGCTTGAGAAATAATTGAGAGATGCCCATCAACTGATTAAAGTGAGACCATGTATTGAGTTAATATAATCTGTCATCCATATATTAGCAGCAAAGTAAGTCTAGCTCAGCTGGTTGAATGTGGCAACTAGGAGTTGTTGTTCATGCAAGTTGCTCGTCATTGGTTCAATCCCCAACAATATCAAATGAAAGCCAGCACAAACAGAATTGGCCCATTAGTTCTATTCCAGGCCCAAATTTCAGTAAATAAACATTGAAGGCCACTAAATGTAACAAGCACATGTGTGTAACAAGCACATATGCAGCTCAGCTGGTTGAGCAGTCCCAACAGGATTTGTGAGTATCACAATGTCAGGGGTTCAAATCTCAAGCTGCTCGTCATTGGACTTCGACAAATGGGCCTCATAGAGAATCAGAGACAGGAGACAACAGTGTGAAGTGAAGCAACCACTAGTATACATTTTCCCCCACGCAAAATCATTCACTACAGAGACCTTGCACACAGCGGTAAGGTGAGCGCGTGCTCCGGTGTGAAATAAATGTATCTTTCCCTGCTGCTCGTCATTGGACTTCGACAAATGGGCCTCATAGAGAATCAGAGACAGGAGACAACAGTGTGAAGTGAAGCAACCACCAGTATACATTTGCCCCCACGCAAAATCATTCACTACAGAGACCTTGCACACAGCGGTAAGGTGAGCGCGTGCTCCGGTGTGAAATAAATGTATCTTTCCCTGTTAACTTTCCAGAAGATTTGCACGTCGCGGGGTGAATTATCGAACCATACATATTTTTTTCTCAAAAATTTTAAATACTAACTTCAATCCTGAAACACTTCATACAAAAATTGTCAAGGCACCTTGTGGGAGTCATAATAATAATAATAATAATAATAATAATAACTATAACTATAATAATAATTATACACGCTTACAGTAATCTTGGGTTACCTCCCAATAAGTGCTTTCCTTTATTGTCTTTGGCTAGACTATGTGCCTCAGATTTTAAGCACTAGAAATAATCACATCTTTAAGAGTCTCGCTCTCCTTAATGTGATTCGAAGGGTCTTCCAAGTATGGTTTGAGACAATATCCATTCACCTTAAATGCATTTCTATCATCTTTTTTAATCATCATAGCTCCATGTGAAAATACCTCCACAATTTCAAAGGACCAATCCACCTTGATCTCAACTTTCCAGGAAAAAGACGCAACCTAGAGTGATACAAGAGAACTTTCTGACCAACCTCAAATTGCTTCCTTTGAATCATCTTGTCGTGAAACACCTTCATTTTTTCTTTATAAATCCGAGCACTCTCAAAAGTTCATTACGTAACTCCTCTAATTCCGACAATTGTAGATTATGATGCAAACCAGCTTCATCCAAGTTCATGTTGAATTTTTTAATTGACTAATATGCTTTATGCTCGAGTTCCACTGGTAGATGGCAAGGCTTCCCATAGATAATGCGATAAGGTGACATACCAGTCGGTGTCTTGTATGCTGTTCTATAAGCCCAAAGTGCATCATCTAGTTGTTAATTCCAATCTTTTCGAGTTGATCCCACAGTTTTTTCCAAGATTTGCTTAATCTCCCTATTAGAGACCTCTGCTTGTCCATTGGTTTGTGGATGATAAGGTGTAAAAACCTTATGTGTGATGTTATACTTGCAAAAAAATGCCTTAATGGTCTGGTTGCAAAAATGTGATCCTCCATCACTAAGAACAACTCTCGACATTCCAAATTTGGCAAAAACATGTGTCCTCAAGAACTCTGAAACAACTTTACAATCATAAGTGCGGGTGGCTTTAGCTTCCACCCACTTTGACATATAATCAACAACCAACAAAATTTATAGAAAACCACTTGAATTCAAGAACGGTCCCATGAAATCAATACCCCAAACATCAAATAACTCAATATTTAAAATATGATTCATGGGCATTTGATTGTTAGCATTTATGTTCCCTAATCGCTTGCATCTATCACAAGTGCTACAAAATTCCTTAGAATCTCTAAAGATTGTAGGCCGATAAAAACCACACTCTAAGACCTTATGTGCAGTTCTTTTTGCTCCAAAGTGCCCTCCACATGCATAATTATGATAAAAACTTAACATAGATTCAAATTCATTATCAGGCAAACATCTTCTTATTACTAGATCGGGACAATGCTTCCAAAGATATCGATCATCCCAAACATAAAATTTTGAATCATGTTTAAATTTATCCTTTGGTGCACTATTCAAAGTATTGGGCAACATTCTAGTGTGCAAGTAATTTACAATGTCTGCATACCATGGAATAAAGTTTTTTAGAGCACTTACCTCAATCCGGAGAAGTTGTTCATCCAGAAATATCTCAGTTATAGGCACATCTTCCTCCTCCCTCACCAAGTGACTCAGATGATCACCAACAACATTCTCAGATCCTTTCTTGTCCTTAATTTCAATGTCAAACTCTTGTAGCAACAAGATCCAATAAATGAGTTTTCGTTTTTCTTCCTTCTTGGCCAATAAGTACTTTAAGGCCGCATGATCAGTGCACACAATCACCTTTGTACCAAGCAGATATGACCGAAATTTCTCCAAAGCAAAAACAACACCTAAGAGCTCCTTCTCAATTGTTGCATAATTGAGTTATGCATCATTTAAGGTTCTCGAAGTATAATAGATAGCATGCACCTTTTTGTCTTTCCGTTGCCCAAGTACAGCTCCAACATCATAATCTGAAACATCGCACATTATCTCGAATGGCAAATTCCAATCAGGTGCTTGTATGATGGGGGATGATGTAAGTTTCGATTTCAGCTCCTCAAATGCTAACTTGCATTCATCATTAAACTCAAACAAAACATCTTTATGAAGAAGATTAGTTAGAGGCCTTGCAATTTTACAAAAGTCTTGAATGAATCTTTTATAAAAACCAGCATACCCAAGAAATGACCTAATCTCCTTAACACTTGTCGGAGCATGTAAATACCGAATTAAGTCAATTTTTCCTTTATTCACCTCAATGCCTCTTGAAAAAATGACATGTCCAAGAATAATACCTTGAGTCACCATGAAGTGGCACTTTTCCCAGTTCAACACTAGATTTGTTTCTTCAGACCTTTACAAAATTAATCCCAAATTCATCAAACAACCATCAAAATCATCACTAAAGATACTGAAAACTTCGATAATTTTTCCCACATAATAAGATAATATGCTTATCATGCGTCTCTGAAAAGTCCCAAGCACATTGCACTGACTGAAAGATAAGCGCCTAAAGCGAAAAGTACCAAAAGGGCATGTAAATATTGTCTTCTCTTGATCTTCGGGGGCTATAGCGATTTGATTATATCCGGAGTATCCATCCAAGTAACAGTAATAAGCACGACCATCCAACCTCTCCAATATTTGATCAATGAATGGCAGGGGAAAATGATCCTTCCTTGTAGCATTTTTGAGAGGCCTGTAATCAATACAAACTCTATGACCGGTGATGGTTCTTTAAGGCAACAATTCGTTCTCCTCATTCGCTATATCTATAACTCCAGACTTTTTAGGAACAATATGCACATCAGAAACCCACTTTAAGTCAGAGATAGGATAAATGATTCCATTATCCAATAGCTTGATGACTTCTTTCTTCATAACTTCCATCATAGGAGGATTGAGTCGACATTGAGGTACTCTCACAAGTTTTGGACCTTCTTCCAAATGGATACGATGAACACATAATGTGGGACTAATTTCTCGAATATCTGCTAAGCTCCAACCAATTGCCTTCATGTGTTTTCCAACCACCTTCACCACTTTTTCTTCTTGTTCAGCTGTGAGATTTGATGAAATTTTGATACGCAATGTCTCTTTCTTCCCTAGAAACACGTATTTCAGATGAGAAGGAAATAGTTTGAGTTCTAGTTCAGGTGCTTGAACAATTGACGGCAACTGCTTGTTAGTGGAATTAAAAGAAAGTACCACGTGCATCACATTTTTGACAAAATCCACTCCATTTAGAGCCTTGCAGTGCTCTATCATACTATCAGTATAAATACCTGAACCCTTGACAATGACTTCGAATTTCCCATCCTTGTCAATACCAGTGCCATGTGAAATTAACGTCTCCAATTTATCTTCTTTCATCAAATCGAAGTAGTTTTGTGCAATATCTCCCATTGTGTTCAATGCATAGCACGTCTCGGTGTCCACAGGATACCTCATCATCTCAAACATGTTGAACTTTATAGTTTCATTATCAAAGTCCATACTAAGCTCTCCCCTTGCCACATAAATCCTTGTCTGAGCAGTGCACATGAATGGTCTCCCAAGAAACAATTATGTATTAGGTGCTTCACCCATGTCCAAGATATAGAAATCAGCTAGATATTGAAACTTGCCAACCTGCACAAGAACATCCTCCAAAACACCTTTCGAGTAAACGTGAGATCTGTCTGCTAATAAAATTGTAACACCATCTGTTTTAAGTTCAGTTTTAATACACAGTTTCTCATAAAGACTAGATGGCATAACATTAATTAACATACCCAAATCAAGTAAAGCGTTTTCAAATTTAGAGTTACCAATGGTACAAGGAATAGTAAAACTCCCGGGATCCTTACACTTGGTTGGAAATTTTCCTTGTAAAACCGCAGAGATATTTTCTTTCATCTCAATAACCTCTCTTCCCTTCAGCCTCCTCCATTTAGTACACAAGTCTTTCAATACCTTGGCATGTGCTGGTAAATTCTGAATGCATTCCAGAAGAGGCAAATTTATATGTACTTTGCGAAAGGTCTCCAAAATATTTGTCTCTAGTGCACTCTTCTTTGTCTGAACTAACCTAGCTGGAAAAGGTACATAATCGAAGTGACTATTGGTACTAACTGGATTTGAAGATTTAAAAGATTTACCAGCAGATTTAGGTGAAGTTTGCTCCTCCAACTTTTTATGCTCGCTCTCAGCTTCATTCTATTTCTCATGCAAGATCTCATGAGCTTGTGAATCATCACTTTCTTCAACTTTTTTATTATGTGAAGCTTTTTCAATTGCTGGATCTCTCTCTACTCCATGCATATCCACTTCATTTTCTAGTACCTTTCGAGTCGGGATAACATTTCTACCACTTTTAGTGGTAATGATGTTTGCATGCTCAAATTTCAGATTGGGATGTGTAGTTCGAGGTAATCGTTTAGGCTCATGCTCTTGATTTATTTTCTTGATCATATCCCCAAGTTGCTTCTGCATCTCTTTGATGTCTTGAGAATTTGTAGTGCATTGCTTTTGCATCTCCATTTCCCCATCAACAAATTTAGACAATAATTTTTCAATATTGTTGTCAACACCTATGTTTTGGGAACCTTGTCCCCTTTTCTGAAAACCAGGAGGTGTAGAAGTATTTTGGAACTAAAATCCATTCAAAGCATTGCTAGTGTTTCTATACCTCAGATTGGCGTGATCCCTCCATCTTGGATTATAGGTGTTCGAGAACCACTACAACAATTAACGCTATATTTGACGGACTAAATGTGACAGAAATTTTAGGCGCTTAAATACGACATATTTCGTAGTGTTTATCAGGGTGAAAGTTTGACCTTTGACTTATTTTTTAATGTGACAGCTTTTATACAAATAAGGTCTACGTTGACTGCTACAAAAAATTTAACTGGCGGGAAATTAGTTTAATAGACAAAATCCGTGGATTTTATAATTTATGGCACCACAAAAGTTTGGTGGACAATTTAGGGGTGGAATTAATGCGACAGAAACACATTAATATGACGAAATTAGTTTAAGTGACGGATTCAGTTGTATATACCATAGTATTAACTTAGACAGGTTCTATAGTATTTAGTAATTCCCTAGTTTTTTAACCACCTCTACATACATGTAGCAGTCGCCATCGATCTTCTTTCTCTGTTTCTTATTCTCTTGCTGAACACAAATATACACATACAACATCATGTGTTGAACTCCAATTCCTCTACGATCCACATAATTTCAAATATTGAGGTAGGTTTTATGATATTGTCTTGAAATTTTGGGATAATTACATGATATCTTTTGGCAATTAAATTTATGTAATTCTCTTTTTATTCTTTATTTATAGATGTCATCGGATCGGAGTTGGATGAAACATAGGTTTGATGGTATGGGTGGTTTAACAGAGGAGTACAAGAGAGGTGTGGATAATTTTGTTCAATTTGCACAGAAAACAAAAGACAGATATGGACTGATAGGATGCCCGTGTACCAAATGTAAGAATCTGGTATGGATCACCGAAGACGAGGTAAAATATCATCTATATCTAAATGGTATTATTGAGGCCTATACTTTCTGGGATCACCATGGTGAAAAGATTAATCGAGGTGGTCATTATGACGGTAGTCAGAATCATGGTATCAGTGAAGACGATGACATGTATGATGCTTTTGAAATTTTAAGAGACATTGGAGAGCAAATACCCTTATATCCAAATTGTGAAGAGCATTCAAAACTATCATTTGTTACTAAATTGTTGCACTTCAAGAATATGTATGGTTGTAGCCAAAAGGGTTTCGATGAGTTACTTAAACTAATTGGGTATGTATTGCCTAGTCCACATACTTTGCTAGAGACCTACCAAAATTTGAAAAATATGGTTCGTGGATTGTATTTAAAGTATGAAAAGATCGATGCTTGTGAGAACGACTGTATGTTATTTTACAAGGAAGATGCTGATGAGGATAAGTTAGTTTGTGATATATGTGGAGCCGACCGGTATAAAGTTCAAAAAAATCCATAAAAAGCACGAGTGGCGAAAAAGGTCCTAAGGTACTTTCCCCTAACTCCAAGACTACAACGATTATTCATGTCAAAGCACACTGTAGAATATATGAGATGGCATAAAACTAGGAACGTTATAAAAGGACAAATATCTCATCCAGGTGATGGAGATGAATGGAAATAGTTTGATAGAAGATTTCCTTCATTTACAAATGAGTCTCAAAATGTAAGGTTAGGCCTTGCAACTGATGGATTTCAACCATTCCATGATAAACATTCAAGAGGCTATAGTGTCTGGCCTGTTTTTATTGTAGTTTATAATCTTCCGCCGTCAATGTGCATGAAAGATCAATTCATAATTATGCCACTCATCATTCCAGGAAATTGGGATCCAACAAAAGACCTCAATGTTTATCTCCGACCCTTGATCGATGAATTAAAAATATTATAGAATACACGAGTAACAACATTTGACAAATCATTGCATTCTAATTTTGTAATGAAGGCGGCACTATTGCGGACCATTAGTGACTTTTCATCTTATGGCATACTTAGTGGGTGGTCAACTCATGGTAGGATGTCATGTCCCATTTGTCTTGGAGATGTTAGAGGGTTTCAGCTAAAGCACGGGGAAAAAGCAAGTTATTATGGTACCTCTCGAGTATTTTTAGAACCAAATGATCCTTTGAGAAAAAATAACAAGTATGGTTCTAGGGAGACAAGATCAGTTAAAACTCGTTATTCAGGTACAGCGGTAAAGAATTATTGTAAGCGCATTCAGTTCTATCCACATGGAAAAATAAAATGGCGTAAACCTGAGGATTTTGGGGTGACACATAATTGGACCCATATGTCCATGTTTTGGGAGCTTCCATACTGGGAGACATTTCAGCTCCGTCATTGTTTGGATGTTATGCACATAGACAAAAATGTTTTTAACAACATTTTTCACACAATCCTAAATAATGACAAGACAAAGGATAAGGAGAAATCAAGAAAAGATTTTGAGCATCTGAAGATACGAAAGGAGTTATGGATTCATCCAGATGGTACAATACCTCAAGCACCATATGCTCTGACAAGAGAAAAAGTTGATAAACTATGTAAATGGGTGAAAGAATTAGAACTTCCAGACGGGTGTAGCTCAAATATAGCTCGTTGTTGTAAGGAAGATAAAAGGACGTTCAAAGGTATGAAATCTCATGACTGTCACAAAAGTTAATGCCAATTATGGTACGTGACTTATTACCAAAATCGATTGGTGATGCCATTATTGAGTTGTGCAATTTTTTTAAATATTTGTGCTCAACATCCTTAAGAAGGTATGATCTTGAGAAAATGGAGAAGGATATGGTGAAAATATTATGTAAATTAGAACTTATCTTTACTCCCGGTTTCTTCAATTCAATGGAGCATTTGCCTATTCACTTGGCAATGGAATGTATGCTTGGGGGCCCTGTCCAATATCGTTGGATGTACATTTTTGAGAGATATTTGCATAAGTTAAAGTTAACGGTAAAAAATAAAGCTCGCGTAGAGGGTTCAATGGCAGAACGCTATATTGAGGAGGAACTCACTAACTTTTGCTCCCTGTATTTTGAGTCAGATGTGGCAACTTTACATAATCGACTACAACGTAATGAAATGCCACAACAAAACCATTATCCACATTTTCTAGAAGCTTATACATATCCGACGAGTAAGGTTGGAAGAGAGAAACAAAGGTACCTGACTGATAAGGAAATGGAGATTGTGAAATATTACGTTCTCATTAATATGCCAGAAGTTGAAGAGTACTTATCGTAAGATTTTAACTTAAAAAGTTTAAATATTATTTAGATTTTTGTTAAATTTCTTGATTATATTACATTATAACATAATTTTTTTAGTCAATTTGAACAGTTAACATACAAGAAGAAACCGGACTTAGGTCCAACCATCTTTGAAGCATACGCGAAGAAAAAATTTATTAGTTGGTTTGAACGAAGGGTAGGGGTACATAAATATTTGTAGTTGGTCATGTATTATTATTCTATGCTATTATAGACAATTTTTTTGAATATGATAATTACAGGTAAAACCAGATCATGAACTGCATGAGAAATTTAAAGACATTATTGAAGGTCCATTTCGAAGAATCAAATCTTATCCAGGTTGCAAGTGTAATGGTTTTAAATTTCTTTGCACTGAACCAGGTCAATATACTTCGCCTAATTCATGTGTATATGTCCAAGGTAAAATTTCACTTTTACTCCTTGATCTGTAGTTTAATTTTTTTTAATCAGTTGTGACAGGAAAGGATGAACTTCTGTTACTAGGCTTCTCGAATGTGACCTTTCGATTAGTCCTACTCGAATTTTTAAAATATCTATTCTGGTATAGTACCTGAATTAGAAATGACATTCTGAATAAACAAAAACTAGAATGGAAAATTTCTAGTTTATGTAATGCTAGTTTAATATTTACTAAAATGGAAAATTTCTTAAAATTATAGACCTAGTGAATGGAGCCCTGTACTAGGCAAAAAATAAAAATTGAGCTATGTTTAATGGTCACTTTTCTAAAATAAGAACACTAATGTAAATAAAGTATGAGAAGTGCATATAGAGTTGTATACTTGATTGGATTTAGAAGTTGTTACTAATTCTGAGTACCAGAGAACCAGGAAAATATTTTATGGAATCGAGTATTTGTTGGGTTGGTTTTGGTTCTATTATGTGGATAAGCTGGGGTCTGTTCTCTTATGTCTGGAACCTATCGAGCTGGGTGTTTGGCTTGAAGTCTGGTTTTAGTGGGCACTTGAAGTTGAGGAAGGGTTGTTTTTGTTTTTTTGCTTGTGTGGTGTAGTTTGTTTTTGCAGGTGTGGGTTCTCAGGGGTTGGGGTTCGTATTATTTCTGTTATATTCTTAAGTCTCGCTAGGCATCTGGAGACTCAAGTGTAGTATATTGGGGTTCTAGTTTGAGGTATGGGTAGTCCTGTGTAAGTCCCCGGTGTCTTCTTGGATGTGTGTTTTCTTTTTGACTGGATTCCAAGGTTATGTTTCTACTTTTTAGTGTGAGGGTATGTATAAAGTTTCTGAGGTGGTGGTTTTAATTAGTGTTTCCTTCAATCCCAGTGAGAATTTGTTGAGGTCTTGCTTCAGTTTTTAATTGGATTTGGTGGTGTCTCTTTACTCTGAGTTGGAAGAATTGATCTGGTTTTTTTCTCCAAGGTGTGGAGTTTGTGGTGCTCGTCTGTGTTGGGGTGTCTTTTTTTTTTCTTTTCGTGATATTGTTTTAAGGATAGGAAGGTCTGGTTTGGCTGGTTTGTTTTCATGTTTTGCTGCTTTGGTTTTGAGTTAGTATATGGTTGGTTTGTGTTAATCAAGGGAGTGGCATGGTGTAATTTGGATGCTCTGGGAAGCTTTTCTATGCTTGGCATGCTTTTCGGATTCGCATTTTGTTGGTTGGGTGGATTAGATATCACTTCTACTGTTGGTATTCTGTTGCTTTATTTTTCTCGAGCAGGTGGTCATATGAGGTGCAGTCCCTGTGTGTTTTTGAAGGTGAAGGGGTATCCGAATTATGGCCTCTCTGTGAGTGAAGCAGGGAATTTCCTAGACAATTTCTCGATGCACTTGGAGGTTCTTTGGTTTCTTGGATGGTTGGAATCCTTAAGTTTTTCTAACTATCCTCTTCGTTAAACTCATTGGTTTAATGTCTAAGGTGTTGTATACTTTCTACAGCCATACTGTTGTAGTATTTTTAAAACTCGCCTGAACAAAGTGAAAGGCAAAAAGTTATGTTCAGGTTATTACGGGCGTGAAGCTAATGGCACTGGTCCATCATGAGTGATACATTACAAAGTACTTTTTACAAAGTAAAACAAGTTTATTATTTTGTAAAGTGAAGCAGGTTTGCCCATTTTCTGATTTCTTCTTGATTAGAGGCAGGGGCTTACCATCACTTGGCCTTCTTCTTGATTTTAATTTTTTTGATTATTTTCTAAAACTAGTGTTGGTTTGTGAAGAGAAAAAATTCTGATTCTTTAAATAAAATCATTTTCTTGGGACTGAACTACACATTTTTTTGTAGGTACTTGTTACAACGAAGTTGCTGGCAATTATTACGGAAGACTGGAAGAAGTAGTGAAACTCACTTATCGTAATGGTCACAGTATTATGTTACTCAAATGTCACTAGTTTGATAGTACAAGAAATGTGAAGGTAGATAGGCATAGGATGACCATTGTGAATGTCAAGTCCCAGCTAGATGCGGAAGGTATATTTGTATTAGCTAGTCAGGCTTTACAAGTTTACTATGCTCCTAATATCAACAATCCAAATTCTCCTTGGTACACAGTGGTGACAACCAAGAACCCTCCCCGGAATGAAATAACATCTTGTACAGACGATGCTTTGAAATAAGAGGAGTCGAATGCATAAATGTCCCATGTTGAACCCATAGTTATTGATAATCCAACAAATTTTTTCATTGATCTCACCAATTACCAAACTGATGATGAGTATGTCCCGGAAAATGAAGAAAAAGATCCTGAAAGTGAGAGATAATTCTCGTGTTGATAAGTGGGGTGAAAGTAAAGAAGATTCATCATAATTGTATAAAATTTGAACATGGTTTTTTAGCTAATGTAAGTCGAACTATTTTTTTTCTTAACCAAGTGTCAACATTTTTTAACTTTTGTAAACTGGAGATATATCCCTTTTATATTGAATCAAGTATTTTTGTTGGATTTGTGGTTGCAAAAAATCTTATTTTTACAAAACAAATTATAAATAGTTTATTGGAAGACGTTTGACTTTTATCACACATTTCAGTATATTTTCACTAGGTTAAAATAATTACAAATATAAAAGTATTTTTGCAAATTTTTTTAGAAAGTGAATGTATTTTTACAAAAAATGTTCTTATTAATCTTTCGGTTGTACTCTTATTTTTTATTGGAAGACGTTTGACTTTTATCACACATTTCAGTATATTTTGACTAGGTTAAAATATTTTTTTTTTAATTTTTTGTAAATTATAATATATATATTAGAAAAATTACCAATAATACTAACTTTTGGAAGATTTTTAGCGATTTTACTATCTTAAAAACACTTTTGCAAAAATACGGTGCAACCAAAATCAAGTTTGAATCAAGTTTTTTTGTTGGATTTGTGATTGCATGTATTTGAAAAAACTCGTCGAAGTTTGCATCTGGTTGAATCGAGTTGCAGAAAATCATATTTTTGCCAAAAAAAATAATTAAAATTAGTTTTTTACAAATATAAATGTATTTTTGCAAATTGTTTTAAAAAGTGAATGTATTTTTACAAAAAAGTTTTTGGCCTTTGCTATTTTTTAGAAAATCGTATATGCTATCTATTTTTATTGAAAAAATATTTTTTACACAATTATATTCGTAAAAATTCGAATGTCATTCAATAAAAAAAATCAAAAGTCACAGTTCGTAATTGGAATTGTGATGGATATTATTATCATGTTATAAAATTCAAAAATTTGTTGAATTCAGTTTAGCTTTGAGAAAATGAGCACTTAAAATTCAGAGTGTAGGACGGATAATTAAATATATTCAAAGTTCACAAAAAAAAGACGTAACTTATTAATCTTTCGGTTGTACTCTTATTTTTATATAAGAGAAATTACCAAAAATACTAAGTTTTGGAAGATTTTTTGCGATTTTACTCTCTCATAATTTTTTTTGCAAAAATACGGTACAACCAAAATTAACCAAAATTAAACAAATATTCAACTACTTGAATCAAGTTTTTTTTTTGGATTTGTGGTTGTATGCATTTACAGAAACTCGACGAAGGTTGCATCTAGTTGAATAGAGTTGTAGAAAATCATATTTTTCCAAAAAAAAAGTTTCATATAGTGTTTTTACAAATAAAAAAAAGTATTTTTGCAAATATTTTTTAAAATGTGAATGTATTTTTACAAAAAATGAGTATTCGGCCTATTGAGCGGAGTTTTTTTTTGACAAATTCAGAAAGTTTTCATTAAATTGAATATAGTACAGTCGGGATAAACCCTCAACTGTCAATACAACCATGTGGTAAAACAATTAACATACTAAAAACAATTATGTTATTAGATGATTAGTTTCCTGATCCTTTAACACATAGAGTTTCAAAATTCTTGAAGCTAAAGACGAAATCAAAGACATCCCAAGCGATCCAAATTGCGCAAACATCTCTGAAAATAGCAACATCGCAATTGACCATATCACATAAAAACTATGGTTAGCCCAATATTCAGAAACACCAATCGCATAAAATGAGATTGGAGAAGCTGCGCCACAACTATTTACATGCCGGACACCAGCTATAGACATGCCGAAGGCACCCCAGCTATCTACATACTGGATACCAGCTATAGACGTGCCGAAAGTGTAAATTCATGAAAGATGAACAATCTTTGGTTGTGAAAGGTGAGCTTTTGCAATAATTACCACCGTCCCAGATTCGATGCAGTCTTTGCAGATCAATAAAAATATCAATAAATTCATCCTCAACAGATCCAACACCAGATAAACCCAAGCATGATTAAATAAAAACATAACAAACACTCCAAAAGGAGAGACAAAACACACACTGCAAGAGGAGAGACACACAAACACCCAAAAAATGGGTTTTATTGAAAGGAAATTAATATTGAGCGGAGTTATTAATTTTTAGAACACCGATTACAATTAATCTTATTTATGCTATAAAATTATTAGGTTAAAAATGAGATATAATTTTTTTCATACCTTATAAATTAATATATAACTTTGATGATTTATTATAAAAATTTATTATAAAATTAGCTTAGAAATAAAAAATATTATAAATTTAAGCTTTAATAATAGGAAAACCTAACGATTATGTTTGTTAGTAAATATTAGCAGCTTCAACAAATTAGGATATCTCTTAGCTATCTATGCGGTTAGTTTGTTCATCCACTAATCCACTTCTATTACCCTAATCTCCCATCCTCCCTCCCTCATTTACAACAATTTTCCCTCTCTTTTTTCTGCTAAGTCTAATTTTCTCTCTTTCTTCTACTTGGGAATATCTATTTGTATATATTAGAATGGCAAGCGGAAGATCTTTTGGGTTTGGAAAGGCAAATAGGAGGCTTGTTTCTCATATGGGTTTTATGGAAGCTCAAACTAAAAGCTCCAATTGGGTATTATTCTGCTTTTACTTTGATTATTTGTGATTATTGTATTTGTATACACGTTTTTTGCTTAAAAATTGGTGTGGGAAGCCTTAATTTTTCAGCATGTTTGCAGCTAATGATTGATTGTGAAGATGGGCTTTTGCCTTCATTTAGTGAATGTCATACTTTAAGAAAACATTCTAATTTGAGAGAAACTATTATAGTATTTTTAGATAGTTGATTAACACATTCTTGAAATAGTATTTTTAAATCAGTAATTCACATTCAAATTAAGACAACCTCATCTCTTTTGATTAGTTATAAGCATCAACACTTAGATATATCAGTTACATGTTTTATATATATCATTCACCATTTACTAGATTATGTATTCCCCTCGTTTTTGCAGTTTTGGTTGATGTTTATGGTTTCCTTGTTTTCCCTACTATCTTTAATGGTGGTAACTGTGATGAGGCGTGGGGATGGCCGCGGAAACCGGGCTAGCAGGGGAGGAAGGGGAAATGGAGGTGGAAGGGGAAATTATGCTGAAGGTGGAAGGGGTAAAAGTAGCAGCAATGAGAATGAGAGGAACATCCCGTTGAACCCATACTTTGAGAGGGCTGATAGATCAGTCTCAACACGTCACCACCCCAACGTCCCATTAGAGGGTGAACCAAAAAAAAGAATTGTTTCATTTAGCGGCAAGTAGTAAGTAAATTTCACTATTGTATTTTATAAATTACAATTTTGTCATATCTTCTTTTAAACATTTTATTTTTAATTTATATTATATGAGAAGTTTTATGAGTGATGAACAATGTATGTTGCAGTATTAAATAAAATATACAAAAGAAGACTTTGAAGGCAATATCAAAAGATTTTTGGCCTAAAGGAGCTGTGGATAGCGTTGGTAAACCTCGTACACAATTCTTCGATGACGGATACTACAGGAATGTACTTGATGAGTTTGAGGTACTAAGTACACACACATATATAAATGGATTTCATAGCTATATATCTAGTATGTTTACTACGGGTATTTTTAGATTACTTTTAAATTTGGTAGATATATTTGGACAACCCTTATATTTCGGTAATTTTTCCTTGAATGTTAGAAATACTATGACTTCGAGCAAGGAGTTCCTGTAGAAGTGGCACGTGCTAAAGTGAAGGCACATATAAAGACTAATTTAAAGAGTATGATTTCATGGGAGTTGAAACAAGCTAATAAAAGAGTTCAAAATAGTGCACCAGGAACTAGACGACATGATGTTAAACCTTTACACATCAATCTGGATGCTTGGGAAACATTGTGTGATTGGTGAGATTCAGAAAAGTTTCAGAGAATGTCCAAGCAAAATAAGGAAAATCGAAAGCGCAAGATGTTATTGCATACTACTAGCGCAAAATCTTATGTCATTTTCCGCCAAGCAAGTTTACTTTTCAAGTTTTTCTTTGTAACGGTTATAATTTGCATGTCAACTTTTAATATAAAAATTATTATGAATACTTTAGGAGGAAGGGTAAAGCGGATAACTGAAAATGCATGATTTATATGTTGCCTTATAGTCTATCACAAAAATTAGAAGCCTGGGTGATCTAGTTCACTTTTAATGTTAGAAGTCTGGGTGATCTAGTTCACTACAAGGAAAACAAGCTTCAACAACGGTTTATGTCCGTTGTCTGATACCCTATTTTTCCGTTGACTATTGAGCCGCCGTCTGTTAGTTGGATCAGACAACGGCTAAAAAACATTGTCTGAGATTATACAGATAATGATTATTGATTAAGCCCGTTGTATTACATCCAGAAAAGACAACGTTTTTTACTTGTTTTCGTCGTAAAAAGCGACATTATTCGAGGGTTCTCACAAACTCAGAAAACCGTTGTGTAAGGTATAACATTAAAACCAATCCTACAACACTTATTGTTGTATAAACGTTGTTGTGTATTCAGATAGACAACAAAAATGAAATTGAGCTCGTAGAACTCTTGTAATAAATTTCTACACACAAGAGTTTTGGATTTTAATGTATAGCATGATCAGATACATACAACTGTTTATTTGTCCAAACGTATTGCATGAATACCTTTGATACATTATCTTAATATTATATAGACAATGGTTTATTAGTGTTGTGAGAGTTAATTTTGCACCAGAGTTTTGTGTTCGAAAGCATTGTTTTAGTATTAAAAACATGATATTTTAATGAAGCTTGGTTGTTAAAAGCGTTGTCTTACACAAAATATAACAAGTAATCAAATGAAATTAACTTTGCAAATCTAAACAAAAGTTCTGAAGTTAATCCATGATCGAAAATCAGAGCAACATAGTTATATAAAAGCTAAAAGCATATTGATATCACTGCCTTCATGAGTCTAAGATTTCTACTACAAATTAAAGAAAATATAGAGTCTACAAGGATTTTCAGCTTCTCTTCACATCTTCCGCAAGAGCTATGTTGTCCTTGCAATATCATTACAGCATGTGATAGGCAATTTCCCAATCTGGAGAAAACAATCTTCAAAATAAATCGACAACATAATTACATAATTACATAATTACAACATAATTACATACAACATAATTACATAGAAAATCATTTATCCTTGTGACAAACTTTTGGATGTTATTGACCTAAATGTACACTAGATACTATTAGATATCATAAAGGGATGTACACTAGATTTTTTTAAATAAGAAAGAGTAATTTAAGAGAGATTTCAAATCTATAAGTTTTAAGAAAAAAAGAACTTGGCACCTCATTTTTTCTGTACATGTGGATGGTAGCAACTCTGCTGGTCAGGACTATCAACAGATCACCTGCTGAATTTATCCCTTTCCCCTCTCAGCTGCATTATATGACTATCAACACACTTTTTAATAAAAGATATTCAACCTAGTTAACTAGAACAAATTTTATCTTGTGTAAGCTTAGAAACATACCTAGTTTAGCATGTTAAGGACAGTTTCTCAAATGAAAATATAATATTTGTGCTGAAAATTGAACTCATATTTGCAATTTTGTGTGGACCGAAGGAAGGCAGGCATACAAGAAGAAGTGTTCATGACTACATTGGCTAGATCTGGTCGTTGTTCAAGTGCACTGACAAACTTTCGGGAAATGATATTGAGCATCTTCTTGAACTGGGATATGTATCTTCTGTATAAAGCAAAGCCTGCCATCTGGGCAAGGAAACATAACATTATATTTGATACTACTTTAGCAATTGTATATAATGATAAGAATTTCTTGATCATAACATTAAATTTTTATATTCAATATCAGATAGCTATACAAAATGGCCTAGCTTAATATTAGAAACAAGAAGAATGTACAGAAGGTATGTGTCAGCTGGACAATGTCAACAGTAAGCTCATCACATTGAGCTGGAATCAGAAGTTCAGACAACGAAAAGGAAAGCCCTGACTAAATATAAAACATAATCCCCCAGCTCCAAAAACCCCGGATAAAGAAAAAGACAATAATATGGCTATTTGAAAAAATGACATAACATGGTAGCTTGAAAGCTCTTCATCTTTTAGCACAAAAAGCTTAGCAGAACCCTCCCATGCACATTATTAATCAGATTTTAGATGGGGAAAAACAAATAATATTAAAGTAAAAAGTAAGGAAGCATATTGTGCCTACTAGTACATAAGCCACAACTAATGGAGGCGAAGCAAGATAATTGGCTCTTGTTAGAGGGTGAACACGTCCTTCGAAGTTTCTATTTTCGGAAAGAACAGCTGCAGCTACAATGTCTGGAAAACATACATATACAGAGTATAGGTGTACAGCGATTATTGTCTGGTCCATAAAAATGGAAGAAAAGAAGGTAAATCAAGACAGCTAACAACACATAACTGTTGCCTTCATTCAGGACAATGTATAATACTTTTTCTCCGTTTAAAAGGGTAACTTATATTTAAGATACAGGTTGTATTATCTTCTAATTCATCCATAGTAACATAATCAATCTTGATGTGAAATAAAAAATGATACTCCCTTGTAAAAAGATGATAAAATCTTAAATTCCGCATGTTTTTACAAATATAGCCTCTTGACCACAATATAAGATACAATACAAGTGATGATTTCACCATGGGGTGATATGAAAATTGTTTTAATAATCAAAATCTTAAGACCAATATACCAGTGGAACAGAGCAGTGGGAGGCAAAATATTGATGGAAAGCACCCTGACATTTCTTAATTTCAGTGGAGGCATTGAATGAAATATCAGAAAAAAGAAGACAATACCATTGTCTATAATTGTAGAAGTAACTGATTCATGAAGGTCCCCAGAGTTTCCTATGCATGTCGTACAACCATACCCACCAATGTTGAAGCCGTGCTGGTTCAAGTATTCTTGCAGGCCATTAAAACACGGAAATGTAAACAATTCAAAGTTGGGAATTTATTATTAGTCAGAAATACACTCTTTTACAGAATAGTTGTAATACCTTTGAAGCATGTACTTGGTAACAACTCCAGACCCTGGTGCAAGACTTGTTTTCACCCATGGCTTAACCTGTTTGCAGATACAATTTATATGAATATTACATGGCAGACTATTTGAAACAAGTACTCTTGCAGTTCTTAGCTGATCACATATTTGCATTTCATGTAGAATGGTGGGAATCCTAAAATCATTACACAGTCCAGATGGATAATACCTTATACAGAGATGTTACGAAAACTATCATATAGCATTCAAGCAAGTCATAACAGACACACCCACAAAACTGCTACTGGGAGAAGAAAAAATCACTTACATCTTAAATCACACAGAAACAAAGCTACACAAATCATCAAAACACTCAATTTTCTTCCTGAGATTCAATTTTCCCCTCCACATCCCCTTTACTTACTTGTACGCACAAAATAAGAACTAAAATCAGCACAAAATAAGAACTAAAATGAGAGAGAGAGTTAGATAGAGAGACAGAGAGAGAGAGAGAGAGAGTGTGTGTGATACCTCAAAATTAAAGACAAGCACCTTCCATTGAATCACCAAATAAGCCCTAAAGCCTTAGTTTTGAACACGAACTAAAATCCCAAATTGAAGTCAATTGAAACCCTAAACGGAACCATACTCCATTAAAGAAACATACAAATCAATCAAAGGAGGCTCAAATCAAAGCAAATATTTATGTATGTATAGATTTTACATAACAAGGAGAGTAGAGGGGGAGAAAGAGAGGGAGAGAGGGAAGGGGAGAGACCACAACCTAAATCAAAACTCAATAGGACCACAAAATTCACACCACACATAAAAATCCCCAAAATAACAGAAAGATTTTACAAACACATCTAAAACCCAAAATTCAAAAAAGTGAAAACACGAAAAATCATGAAACCTAACTCAATTCAAGCAGCTGAGATCCTTCGGATCGGAAATGGAAGCACAAACAGCGGACGACTATGAAGTTAATTCGTCATTCAGAGTGTAATTAGTGTTTGAAATAGAGGTGGATTGAGAGGGTTAGGAGAGAGAGAGAGAGAGATTTAGATTTGTGTACTTTGGTGTTTTATGTTTACAGAGAAGGAGATGAAATGGGGCATGGGAGGGGGGAGGGGGAAGCGAGTATTGAAAAGAAAAGAAGGGGGAAATGAAAAGTTGAAGGAGGGAAACCAATTATAACAAGAAAACTCGATAAATAAATATTGTATATTTATAAATTTTTTATAAATAGATTTAAGAAATTATTTTTATAAAATAATATAAAATAAATTTGAATGTTTTTAATATTTTAATATGACAAAAGCTAATATATTTTTATATTCGTTGTCGAGAAGGGTACTTTTACTGGATTTTTCTAATCCTGACATGCAAAATGAATTTCAAATTTTTTAATAATTTTTTCATATGACTAAAACTGATATATCCTAACATCCGTACGGTTGGATCGTCAAAAAAATTATTTTAAAAATTAATCTTGTAAATCGGGAACGAGTCTCGTTGTCGGGAGGGGTACTTTTACCAGATTTTTCTAATCCTGACATGCAAAATTAATTTCAGGTTTTATAATAATTTGTTCTTATGACTAAAATCGATATATCTTAACATACGTACGGTTGGATCGTCAAAAAATCATTTTAAAAAATTAATCCTGTAAATTGGGAACGAGTCTCGTTGTTGGGAGGGGTACTTTTACCAGATTTTTCTAATCCTGACAGGCAAAATGAATTTCAAATTTTTTAATAATTTTTTCTTATGACTAAAATCGATATATCTTAACATCCGTACGGTTGGATCGTCGAAAAATCATTTTAAAAATTAATCCTGTAAATCGGGAACGAGTCTTGTTGTCGGGAGGGGTACTTTTACCAGATTTTTCTAATCCTGACATGTAAAATGAATTTCAAATTTTTTAATAATTTGTTATTATGACTAGAATCGAATATCTTAACATCTGTACGGTTGGATCGTCCAAAAATCATTTTAAAAAATTAATCTTGTAAATCGGGAACGAGTCTCGTTGTCGGGAGGGATACTTTTACCAGATTTTTCTAATCCTGACATGCAAAATGAATTTCAAATTTTTTAATAATTTTTTCTTATGACTAAAATCGATATATATAACATCCGTACGGTAGGATCGTCGAAAAATTATTTTAAAAAATTAATCCTGTAAATCGATATATCGTGAAGGAACCTTGTTTGAAGAAGTACGCCTTCTACTAGATTTTTGTTATAATTTCATACAAGATATATTTAAAAAATTTAAATTATTTTTTTACATGAATAAAATCAATATATATCAATATCCTTACAACAATTTAATATGTATGAAACTATTTTTTGTTATATGTTATTATGAGTAATATTCGTAAGTTAACGCCATTAACGTCTGTATGAAGTCTACAAAACCAACAAATAGATATTACGAGTTATATTTTTAACTTAATCTATATGTTATGTCCTCATCAATGTGATAATCTAGTTGACGCTATTAATATTCGTGTAACGTCTAATCCAAATAGGTAAAAGAATTCAAAAATCTATGAAAAAATGATTTCAAATCTTAATAAACACAAATTAATTTGGTGTAAGTTATCGGTTACTCGTATAAATTAATAAACAGTGGCATATAATTATTCCAAATTTTTTTTAAAAAACTAGTAAAAGTATAGACAACGGTTTTTTCTAAAAACATGTTGTGATAAGTTACTTTGCATAAGTGTTTTTTAGGAAATACCGTTGTTGGAATTCTACAACGGTTTTTTCTTTAAGATTGTTGTAGTATTATAAATTTTACAACAGATTATAAATATCGATAACGGTTGTCTGAATGTTACAAGTGTTTTATTTTAAAAATACTTGTATAAGGTAGATTAATACAACGTGCTTTTTCGAAAAACACTTGTTTGAATTGAACAATTAACAATGTAAATTTGAAGTGTAATTATTAGGTATATTTGTAGGTTAGCACACATATGATACGCCGAATAATATTATAACGAGTTATATCTGAAAAGTAGCACTATTAACATTCGTATATAATGTCAACTAAATCCGGATATCGTTACCATGACTTATATCTGTAAGTTAGTATATAGATTATGTGCTGCTTTATGTTGTTATGAGTAATATTCGTAAGTTAACGCCATTAACGTCTGTATGAAGTCTACAAAACCAACAAATAGATATTACGAGTTATATTTTTAACTTAATCTACATGTTATGTCCTCAACAATGTGATAATCTAGTTGACGCTATTAATATTCGTGTAACGTCTAATCCAAATAGGTAAAAGAATTCAGAAAATCTATGAAAAAGATGATTTCAAATCTTAATAAACAAAAATTAATTTGGTGTAAATTAATGGTTACTCATATAAATTAATAAATGGTGGCATATAATTATTCCGAGAAAAATTTAAAAACTAGTAAAAGTATAGACAACGGTTTTTTCTAAAATCATGTTGTGGTAAGTTACTTTACATAAGTGTTTTTTCGGAAATACCGTTGTTGGAATTCTACAACGGTTTTTTCTTTAAGATTGTTGTAGTATTATAAATTTTACAACAGATTATAAATATCGATAACGGTTGTCTAAATGTTACAAGTGTTTTATTTTAAAAATACTTGTATAAGGTAGATTAATACAACGTGCTTTTTCAAAAAACACTTGTGTGAATTGAACAATTAACAATGTAAATTTGAAGTGTAATTATTAGGTATATTTGTAGGTTAGCACACATATGATACGCTGAATAATATTATAACGAGTTATATCTGAAAAGTAGCATTATTAACATTCGTAGATAATATCAACTAAATCCTAATATCGTTATTATGACTTATATCTGTAAGTTAGTATTTAGATTATGTGATGTTTTATGTTATTATGAGTAATATTCGTAAGTTAACGCTATTAACGTCCGTACGAAGTCCACAAAACCAACAAATAGATATTATGAATTACATTTTTAACTTAATCTACACATTATGTCCTCATCAATGTGATTATCTGTTGATGCTATTAATATTCGTCTAACGTCTAATACTAATAGGTAAAAGAATTCAAAATTCTATGAAAAAGGTGATTTCAAATCTTAATAAACACAAATTAATTTGGTGTAAGTTATTGGTTACTCATATAAATTAATAAACGGTGGCATATAATTATTCCCCAAAAAAATAAAAACTAGTAAAAGTATAAACAACGGTTTTTTCTAAAATCTTGTTGTGGTAAGTTACTTTACATAAGCGTTTTTTAGGAAATACCGTTGTTGGAATTCTACAATGATTTTTTCTTTAAGATTGTTGCAGAATTATAAATTTTACAACAGATTATAAATATCGATAACGGTTGTCTGACTGTTACAAGTGTTTTATTTTTAAAAAAACTTGTATAAGGTAGATTAATACAACGTGTCTTGTCGAAAAACACTTGTTTGAATTGAACAATTAACAATATAAATTTAAAGTACTTATGATTATTTTTTTTGTTAATTATAAAGTGTATAATTAAACTATTTTGAAATATAAAATTTAAATATTTAATCTGGATGAAAGTGGATTTAATTAGAATTTGTAGTTTTAAAAAAATTTAAAATTAATTCTTTGGAATTGTTTTTTAAATTGTGTACTATTTTTACTGTAATAAATCAGACAACGGTTTATTTGAACATTTTGTTATGCAACATGTTTTTAAATTTGGTAAGAAAGACAACTATTTTAAGAATTTGACCATTGTGTGATATAGGTGGTATACAATATAGGTAAAACACTTGTCTATGAGGTATCATTTAGACAACACCTGATTTGTACATTGTGCGATTCAAGCTTAAATAACCAATAAAAAAACAATTGTCTCATTTCCACAACTGTTAAACTAGACGTTATCTCAATCATTTTCAGATAATGCATTCTAAAACTCGTTGTGCAAACTTACTCATTTGCACAACATTACTTTAGAAAGAATTGTTTGTCTCCATCAACTAGACAATGGATTTTAAAGCGTTGTATTAATGCTAAAGCCTTCCCATTCGCACAACACCTTGATTTCGAAAACACTTGTCTGATTTGTTTTACTATACAACATTTTTTAATTGCTTGTAGTAATCAACGTGAGACAACACCAGTTTTTTGGTTGCAGAAAAACCGTTGTATGAAAAATTCGGGCAACACTTTTTTGGTCGAGTGTTGTCTGATCAGTGTTGTCTGATTGCGTTTTTCTTGTATTGTATTAATACAGCTTTATTTGTTCATGTTCGCTTATGTATGTTCAATTTTATAGTTGCATTCTTATTATGTAAGTGAGGAAAGTAAAAGGCTCTATATATAAGTTAGCAAAACAGTAAGAACTTAGGACTTAGGTATATCACTCATGAAGTGGAGTCGTTGAAATTTTCATTTAACATTAAGAAAACAAAATTTTCAATTTATCATATTATATTATTTTCACTCAATGCCTTATTGTAGGAACTCGAGGAAAAGGAAAAGGGGATGCTTACACTGGTTGAGTTCTTTGATGCTACCCACGAGAAAAAAAATCAAAAGGGAACTTTCTAGACACCTGAGTTAGCAAATCTTATGAGGGTATGGATTATGCGTAAATTGTTTGAGGCCAAATTTTTTATTTAGTATATATAATCTGCTAGGAACTTGTACTTTGTTTTACATATCATAAGTTGTTTTTGAATGTGATGTTGTACAGTACTTGGAAATTTTGTGGTTAAACTCTTCTATCGGTATTATATACATAATTTAGGCATGGAATTTGTCATATTTTTAAAATGACGTATTATGAGATAATTTTTTTTATCTCATTTAGTTTTTATATTATTTTAGTTTGCATAGTATTGTTTAACAATCAGAAGATTTTATTGTATGTAATTTTTTTATTATTTTGTAACTTTAATTTACATTCACTAATTTTAAGAGGCACTTACATCTTGATCCTTATGTATTATACTGCAGGCTTTACTGGTGAAGGGATGGAATGAGTATATGCGAAAACACACAAACAATGAGGGAAACACATCTTCTCCCACTGCTTTATCTCCTATGTCACCCAACAAACGTATGCGCGCTGAGGCAGAGGTGGCATGTTCAATCTCGAAAGAGCTTGATACTCAAGCACACAAGAAAAATAGACTATTTATGGGGGGTCGAGCGAACTTGTCCGATATTTATAATGGTGAAGAATTGTTAGTTCAGCGGAACCCACGTTTGACACCTAACCATGCTCTTTGCTTATCCCCTGATCTTCTACAACGCGCAATGGGAACTGCAGATATAATTGTTCACGCTTATGATGATGATGTTTTTATAGCTTGCAAAGAGATAGAAGAGCATACTTAGTGGTTAGCAACAGAAGTGATAAAAAATGATTACATGCTTTGGGTTGATTACACTCGAGTGGCATATAATATGGTTGCAATAATCTTCGCAGAATATAAGAAGGTTATAACAGAGGCACATTTTGATTAAATTTTAGAATTAAACAACTCCATTAGCTAAAAAAAATCATCCATCCATTTATTTATCTAAATATTAACGTGTTATACTCTAATTGAAATCTACCTGATTTGCCTCTATAGTCTTGTAGTTTTAGTCACATTATGAAGGTATTATTTGGTTTAAGTTACACGGGATTCATATAATGCAGTTATGTGATGGGATCATTGTTCAAGTAGCCATAATTCCAGGCATTAGTATAATTTACCGCCTGCCCAAGACCCCTTGTATAGGTTTTTAAATATTTTGGTGATGTGGAGATATGATTTGCAGTGATATAAAAGTGTAAAATACTTTAAATAGTGTATTAAATTTAGTCTTGTTTGTTGCTTTTAGTTAGATTTGATTATGGCATGTAAATTTGAGAACTGATCTACTTGAATAGTTATCTAAGCAATAAAACTAAGTAAAAATTTCTAGAAGAGAAATCATAATAATAATTTTTTATTAATAGAACATTGGAATATTGAAAAGAGACTTTGAGTACTCATATTTTAAATTTTGATTGATATTGCAGGATCCACATAATGGTGGCACTCCGAACATATCTGATGATGAGATATTTTTTTAGGATGCATTCTGGTGTTTGGCGTAGGATCAGGTGCTTGGAGTAAGATGTAGATCATTTTAGTGTAGGATGAGGTACTTGCAGTAGATGAGAATAGTGTTTAGTTGAATTAGTTAGGTTTGAATGTAGTTAGATGCAAGGAAAGTGAATGTAGTTGAATGCAAAGAAAGTACAATACTCATGTATTGCTATAACTTTGTTTTTTTTCTAAAAAACTTGTGTTTATTTTATTTACGAAGCTAGGTATGTTGTTTTGTAGCTATTTATTTACTGATAAACTGTGTTTAATATAGGTGGTTTGAACAAATATTTATAAAATTCATGTCCACAGTAGCTATATTTAGTATGGTCAATTATATTTGACGGAATCTGAAATGTATATATATGGAGAAAAATAGAAAATAATTATTTTTACTTTTTTAGAAAATTAAAAAATAGTTTAAATACTACGACATCGGTCATATTTATGTGGTCATATTTAAGAATCACTCCGTTGAATTTATAAAGTTTGTGGGAAAATGATAATTTTAGAAGGAAAGATGAAATTTTAAATTTTTTATATGCGACAGAAAATCAGTCAAATTTATAAATTGAGCCAGGAATTTCAAATTTATTATATGTGACAGAAAATCCGTCAGCTTTAATAATTGGTAAATACCACTGAAAATCCGTGGAATATAAAGTGTAAAATTCCACGGAAATAATAAAACTGACCCCTGCAAAAGCCACGGTTCTATTTCCGTTTAATTTAATATAAATACAACGGAACTGCTCCTAAATATGACGAATTATATTAAACTTGACGGAAAATCCACCTTGATTGGAATATCCGACAGCATTAACATCGTCATAAGAAGGATCCATCAACGTAGGACATACATCAGTAAAATGTTTAGGAGTTGAACAAATTCCACAAACTTGACCCTTTGATGTTTTACCACTAAACATTAATGCAATTAGCTTCTCAATGTTCTCCTCAATTTTTGACAATCTTTGATCAGAACCAGCTCCTTGATCACCTGACATTACACGATTCCCATATTGAAGTTCATTTGTAGCTCCTTTAGCAATAAGTTTCTCAGCAACATCATGACATAAATCCATAAAAGCACCTTGTGCGTAAGAATTCAAATGTCTTTTCTCACCTTCACGAAGACCTTGGTAAAAGAAATGCAACAGACTCCCTTTAGAGAAACCATGTTGAGGACATATCTTTTGCAACTTTTGAAATCTCGCATAATATTCGGCATAAGTTTCAGTAGCATTCTGACGAAGTCCAACTATTTGACTTCTCATGTTCATTACCCGAGTTGCTGGATAGAATTTGTGTAAGAATTCCTGGGCTAGCTTCTCTCAAGAAATAATATACCCCACAGGCAATTCCTCTAACCAGTCCAAAGCTGCTCCATCAAGAGAAAATGGGAATGCCTTCATCTATGAAATTTGAGGATCTGCCAAATCTGGGCCCATGCTTTCCATAATAGTCACGAACCTAGAGAGATGTTGATTAGGTTCCCATGCTTTTATGAATTTGTTTGATCTCAAAGCTTCCACTCTTCCTAGTGGCAGGATTCGGATAGACCATACATGAATGGCCAAGATTAGCAATCGAGATAGCGACCTCATCACAAATGTTTGTACTATTGCCATGTCATCTAAAACAATTTTTCCTTCACTTTCTTTTTCTACTTGCTCACTTGAATTATCATTCTTCTTGCGAAAGAGCTTCTTAGGATTGTTTTCCAACGGTTCAAGATGTTCACCAGAAGTGCGGGTATTGACCATGTACCAGCAAACATAAAATGTTTAAACTACACTAACTAACACAAACTAACACAAAATAAAAGTGAAGCAAATTCAATCCCCGGCGGCGCGGTGCCAAAATTGATGTGACTCAACTTATACCCTTTTTGTGTCGAATATAATATAAAATAAGTAAGGGTATCGTTAACGTCAAGGATCAAGAGTTTACTTCTTACTTTTATCTTGAATAAAAATTAATAATAGAATTTGGTTTGATTTGTTGTTTTTAACTAGCTAAATATAACTTAATGAACAATTTGTGTGTAAACAATTGGAAAGAGATGTTGGAAAGCATGTAAATCCACCACTAAACCTTGACATACAAGTCTTGAACTCTATCCTTGATGTGCTAAATACTTACAAAAAATTTGTCATGACCACATAGAAACAAATTTTGCTATTCATATAACCCCTTCACCACATAGAAAAGTTAATATGAATTATACACTTATTTAATTAATCTCATGACCACATAGAAAGATTACTTGACTTTTTAGAGACAACAATCATATAACAAACTTTGATGGCAACATATCATTGTTAATTCAAGTATCTCTAAAATCATTGACGAACATATAAGCATAATCAAGCACATCTTAAGAATTCAAGAGTAATACTCATAAAATTATCATTAGGTTTAGGGCTTTAGAATAGCCCTCCAACAAAGAAGGTTTGGCCTACCATATTCATGAATAAATATATAAAAATCATACAGAGTTGAGAATACAATACAAAGTAAAGATGTAGAAGAGAAATCTCTATTTCAAAATTCCCAAGCACACAATCTTTTCCTTCAAGTCTTCTTCTCTCCTTGATGGCTATGAATATATCTATCTCTAATCATATAAACCTAATATATAACGTATATTTATTATTTCTAGGAATAAATAAGAGTTTCCAAATTGAATGGGATTTTAAAGTCAAAAGTCATAGTTGACTTTTCTCTTCTGTTACTGGGCTGATACAAGTGTATTTTGAGGTGTAGACCATTCTCTAATTCAAGAGAATCTCGTTATCTTTGCGTGGTGTGTTGAATCGCCCAAATCTGATGAACGGAACTCAAGATATAACCCAAACAATAAGTCTTGCTCCAACAGTCCAACAAATCCCAATTTTCTTCTAATTTTCTTCTAATTTAGCTCAAATCCTTTCCAACTTAGAATTCTTTGCTTCCTACAATAGAATATTACAAACTAATAAATAAAGGTCCAATTAAGTGCAAAATATAATTAATATGAGAACAAATATCATATAAAATATACACAAATATATATTATATCGGTAAGTTATCATTAATTAGACCAACACTTTTTCGCCTTAAGTTTGCGGTAATCAATGTCCACATTTGTTTTAGTGAAAATCACATATTTGTTGGAGTGAAAATCATTTGTACTTTCATATTTTTATATTTAGTATTGTAATTACTATTCTCTTAGAAGTTAGAAAGGGTTGATGTATATAACTTTTTGAACACTTTATCCCTTAAGTAAAGTGAATGAGACAAAGTCCACTCCTCTAGTTGGGGTTAGCCCTGTCCAATTAAGATCTTCTTTTTCTCTACAAATAAGATTTTCGTATGAACAAATTATTATCTATGAAAAGTCAATGTTCCTTTATAAAATCAATATGGTGAGAACATAATAATCTCTTTAGATCTTGGTAATACAAGTGGTTCATGTAGGTAGAGTCACAAGGGAAAACATGAGTTACTCTGCTCATTGGATATTAATTATCCCATAAAGTTAACTATTAATTGGCTGTTACTTTCATTAGCATGATTGGATTTATTTTGATATATAATTAAATTATAATAAAAAATAAGATAAAAAGTACACCCTGTAGAAAATTATATAGACAAATTCTATTAACAATCTAAAAATATCACAATTATTCAAATTATTAAAGATGATTACAAATATCTATTATGAAGATATTTACATTAATCATTTAAGAACAAATAAGGGTTTAAGACATACTCAAAGGACAACATTTTTGTAAACAAAATACTTGGGGTACATAATTTTTAGTATGCATTTTTTTGTTGATTTTATTCTCGTATGACAAGTCGGATCTAGATAGTATTCAAGCACTTAATTCAAACCTGGAAAGAACAAATATTTATATTTTATATAAGCTACTCACCAGCAATAAATATTTATATTATTATTTATACCCTATTTTTTGAGGTTAATAACAAATATTTGCATTATTATAAATAAATATACAAATAAAGTAATGATCAAATTTTTTATATTATAATTTTAGATGATTTAAAAAAATTAATAAAGAAACGTGTATGGAAGGGGTTGTAAAGATAGTAGTTGTAATAATAATTTATGGGATAAAAATCATCATACTCGAATATAGATTAATGTTATACTTAATATAAATAATTAGAATTGACAGACTAATACTATCTTAACAAATAAATTTAAAAATCACAATATAGAATATTCTAGATTTTCGGTTGTCTACAAGAAAAAGTGATTTTGAGATGTTGAGATTAAACTTGAGATATGGAAAGATTTAAAATAAAAATTTAAGAATAAATGAGGAGTTAGTATAGAAGGCATAGGATGCATAGAATAAAACTTATGTAAATAATATATTTGGGACATACATATTTTTTCTCTAACCTAAATATTTATAATAATATTTATACAAATAATTAGACAAAATACATATTTATGTTCTAAATTAATCTCATTGATGGCGATTATAGATGTTATCCTAATAACTTAAATTTAAAAGTCATCATGAGGTTACATTATGGAATATTATACATATAAAATATGTTGAGAGGTTGTTAGACTAAGCTAGAACATTACAATTTTTTTTATCCTAATTCAATAGCTAAGTAAAGAATGTTATTTAATATTTTTTTTAAAACAAAGTAAAGAATATTATTTGTAAACCATATAATAATAAAAATTAGGTGGAATTCAAGATAATATTTTTACCAAGTAAGTTCTTGTAAATCATTATTGATATCATTGGAATACTTTGGTATTATTTAACTAGTAAACTTTTCTTATTTAATGTCATTACTAATATAATTTATATTTAAGATAGACTATTAAAATTAAAATCTTTACTTATTTTAAAACCATCAACTACCAAAATTTTGATTAAATAAGCTTCAAAAATTAAAATCAAACTTTTAAATTTTTGTGAAATAAATTTATCATTGTCTATGTCACTCAAGCTTGTGAAGATTGAAGTGCTATATGTGCGCTAGATAAAAATATTGCTTGATGTTTCAATACCTCCGCGCACAATGTTCGTTAACTAAATGCAAGATTTGTCACAGCATAAGAGCCATTAAGGGTTAGCATACCTTGTGATGTCCAATTTATGCCAAATAAAATGACTTCAACGAATCTAACTACAATAAAACAGGACAAAACCGACCATCAAAAATGGTCGGTTAACAGGCAAAATGGTCTGTTAAAAGGGTCATAACCGACCACATGGCGTGGTCAGTTTTAGCCTGGTCGGTTATGACCTTTGGTCGGGTTTAACACTCATAACCGATCAACACTGTGGTCGGTTAAGTGCCTGGGCATTTTACTGAAAAGTGGGGTCACTGTGTACACGTGGTAACATGTGTGCACACGTGTCACCACATTACTAAGTCATAACCGACCGTTGGTGGTCGGTTATGTCTATTTTTAAAAAGTTGACTGGAACTCATAACCAGTTGTGGTCAAAGTGTGCATATCGGTCGGTTTTACACCAGAAGCTGACTTAAATGTCATAACCGACCGTCCTTAAACCGACCACCCTCTAAAGGAGACGGTCGGTTTTATGAAGAAGGTGGTCGATTATGTCACCTGATAGTCGGTTTTCTGGTTTTTGTAATGGTCAAAAGTGGTCGGTGATGTCTATTATCGGTTGGTTTTAAGGTCTGATTTTAAAAAATAACGTAGGTTTTTCTGCAGTCCCTATACAAAACCAAATCAAACAACCAAACAACCAAACAATATTCACAACCAAACAAAATTCACAACCAAATCTCCAGTCTAATCAATAACCTATACTACTCAAAATCATTCCCGCAAACTAGTAAATTTAATGATTAAACAATAGTAATTAAATCCAATGAAATCATTTACAAACTCCGATAACTGGAGGATCAAACCATATCATTACATAATAAGCAATCTCAAATAACCGAAAAAGTATCAAACCATAACAACGTATTAAATTTACATACCATAACCCTCAAAGTAGCAAATTACAATAGTCTTAAAACTGATCAATGTAAACTAATCCGACAAATCAACATCGGATGATCCACCACCATCACCGCTATCACCGCCGCCATCATTAAAGTCCTCATCATCGGAGGTCTCATCCTCAGACGTGTAATCCTTATCGACTTCCATGTCACGCCGATTATTTTCCTAGATACACATGTTTAATTAAACTAGTTAAAAAGAAGAAACAAAATTTACTTGTGAATGAAAACAAATAAATAAACAAGAAGGTCAAAAATTATACCTCCGCAACACGAGCTTCCGTCTTTTTGACGATATCTTCAATTGAGGAGCCCACGATATGCACGATCTCGCCACTGATAAGGTTATTCCATTGCAACCTTTGGCTAGGATCGGATGATGGATCCGAGGCCTCAAGAGCGGTACGTGCAAACCGATTTGGATTAGCACGAATCTCCGCATCGGAAAGTTGGCGAGCAAACCGATTTGGATTAGCACGAATCTCCGTAAGCACATTCTTCACGATGGCAAGATATACATTGTCGGGGATGGCTTCACATTGTCTCGGAGCGGATGAGGATGAGGCGGCTTCATTCCATATGGAATCTCGGTACCGGGTAGCAAGTGTAGGCAAGAGATCGCTGGCCCGAGCATTGGGGAACCCCACCACATAATTCTTTTTCGGCTTTGTACCTTGGGGGACCTCCAAGGCTTCCATCCACCAATTCATTTATAATAATTAACAATACATTTAAAATCAAATAATAATACATATCGTTCCTACAAATTTATTTAAAATAATTACCAATGCATTGCATTTATAATGTGCTCGAGAATGGCGGCATATCGTTCCTACAAATTCATTTAAAATAATTAATAATGCATTTAAAATCAAATAATAATACATATAAAATCACATATAAAAATACATTTAAAATCACATAAATACATATAAAATCACATATTAACGATGCATTTAAAATCACATAAAAATGCATATAAAATCACATATAAAAATGCATTTAAAATCACATAAATACATATAAAATCACATATTAACGATGCATTTAAAATCACATAAAAATGCATATAAAATAACATAAAAATGCATTTAAAATCACATTAAAATACATATAAAATCACATTATAAAGATGCATTTAAAATCACATAAAAATGCATATAAAATCACATAAAAATGCATTTAAAATCACATCAAATATATTTAAAATCACATATTAAACATGCATTTAAAATCACATAAAAATGCATATAAAATCACAAGAAAACACATATAAATTCACTTATTAAAGATTCATTGAAAATCACATTAAAATGAATATAAAAATACATAAAAATGCATTTATAATCACATGAAAATACATATAAATTCACTTATTAAGGATGCATTTGAAATCATATAAAATGGTCATAAAAGCACATAAAAAATTACCGCAATACGCAAGGCGGCCGGTGTAGTGTAAACCGGATTTTCCGGATCGGATCCAACTTTCCTATGACATTTATCCCACACCTCGAGTCTCGTTGGCTTTTTCTTGTTTTTGTTCGTCATTACCTTTCAAAATATTAAACAACTTATATTAGCACGTCCTAATAATTAGTTGATTATATTAAATATGGTGAACGTGTATGTATGTGTGTGTGATGGAATATAAAAATATTACCTCCCAAACTTTATTGAATGACCTTGTACCGGTACTATGCAATCTTTCAACTTGTTGTCGGTTGGTGGATCCAACCGATGACCGGTGCAAGTGTCCTTCGTTCTTCTCCCAATACTCCAAAAGATCATTCCAAAAAGGAATGGACCAGTAAGGCGGCTTCAAAGACAACTTGCTCACGCCCTCCTCCCTTGCTTTTCACTCTATCCTCTTCTTAAGCTCGTTCATAGTCCGTTTTATCGTCACTTTAATGTGATCTTCCATAAATTTTCTGGCCTTTGAACAATTACAAAAAAAAAAGAATTTTTAACTTACTTGAAACTCCTCTACTCTTGCATTCATCCAACCAGGGTGACGTTCTTCGATATCGGTATAAGTGTAACGCCCAAGAGGCCACTTCTCCCGAATCATAGCCAAAAGCATTTTTTTAGCCGTATCATCTTCAATAATATATTTAAACAAAAGAAAATAATAATCATTAACAATTCACATAACAATATTGAACAATGAACCAAAAATATAAATATATAGGAATAATGCAATTTAAAAACTTTTTAACTTACTGTCCATCAGAGATATCAATGCGATATGGCTTTAATGGCGGTTTCTCTCCATATATGCCACTCGAATGTGATCGAGGTCGCCTTCCTCACCATTCTCGCTCCTCCACCTTTGTCATGTACTGAGTCGGATCATTCGGGTCCGAACCCGAATCCGTCGGCTCATCCCGCAAATGCACACTACCTTTGCCCTTACCCTTGGCCTTGGCCTTGCCCTTGCCCTTGCCCTTGCCCTTTATAGTAATAGTGGTTTTGGCCTTGCCCTTGTCCTTGTCCTTCTTCCCCTTATCCTTCTCAACATCCTTTCCTTTCCCTTTCCTCGCCATTGCCAAAATAACGAGGTTAATCATCATTAACGTCAACAACCAAGCAAAAATATCCTAAAATATACAATAAGAATATACTAGCCAATATGTATTTAAAATCACATTACATCAAAATATATTTAAAATCACATTACATCAAAATAAATTTAAAATCACTTAAAGATACATATAAATTCACATATTAACGATACATTTAAAATCACATAAAAAATGCATATAAAATCACATAAAATGCATATTAAATCACATTACATATAAAACATATGATAGTAAATCACATTACATGAAAATGATTTTAAAATTACATTAAAAAGCATTTGAAATCACATAAAATGCATATAAAATGCAAATTAATGATAAAAATAAATACAACTAATTAGAGCATTGTTTAATTAGGCAAATTAAACCATTAAATCAACTTAATCTATATATACAACAAATTAAAGTTCTAAACTGACATATAAAGTGCAATATTTATCCATTTTCGAGTACGGATCATGTTTACAAGAGCAAACCCCTACAAATTAACCCTAAAAATACATTTATACTTCTACTTAAACGTAAAAAAATGACAAAAAACTTAAAATTTATACTTATACATATATTCAACAAATTGACCAAACCGACGAATCTTTTACATGTAAAATTTTACATGTAAAATAAAAAATCATATGAACTTCAATTGGAAGTGAAAAAATTCAATTTAAGTGAGAATTATCCATTTTGAGTACTTTTATGTGTTAACGAGAGCAAACCCCTAAAACTTAACCCTAAAAATATATTTATACTTCTAAAAAGAGTAAACAAACCGATGAAACACCCAAAATTTTTGACTTTAACCTATATTCAACAAATTGACATAACCGATGAATGTTTTACATGTAAAACTTTACATAAAAACTGAAAAATCAATGAAGTTTGATTTGAAATGAAACACATCAATTTAAGTGAGATCAATACTTTAACAAACACAAAAAACATATAATTAACTTCGAATCATATATATAAACACAAAAAATACAAACACATACATACATATATGCAATCGAGTAAAAAAATAGCTTAATCGTAAGAAAATCATACATCGAGAGTGAAATCGGAGGTAATGAGAGATGATTTGGGGCTCCTTCATGAATTAAACACTATTGAATCGAAGTATTTTAGTGAAGTTTTCAGTGTAATAGAGAGATAGAGAGAATAGAGAGATAGAGAAAGAAATAGATAAAAGAAAAAAGTGAACCATTTTTTTTATTTATAACAGACTTAAAACCGACCGCCTGGTCCTTAAAACCGACCACCTGGTCGGTCGGTTTTAACCTTGAACCCTCTACAGCATGCAAAACGGTGTCATTTTGCTCAAGGCGGGGTTTTTAATTTTTCACAAAAAAAACCGCATTTTTTTGTGGTCGTTTATGACCCAAAGTGGTCGATTTTATACAATTTAATTTTTTAATTATTTTTTAATTTTAGGGTTTAGGGTTTAGGGTTTAGGCGTTAAAAACCCATAAATTTAAAAAAATCTTATGAAAACATGATTATTATTATTTAAATAGCTTAATTTTTGGTACATTTGCTCGTTTTTACAGTGTCGGTCCATCCGTACGGTTCGATCATGTGTATTTCATAATTTTTATTTTTTCATTAATTATTTCACCTTTTTAATCAAAATTGATAATTTTCTTATAAAAACGTGTTTGTGATCGTTCAAATGTGATAATTTTTTGTGGATTAAGATATTTTGAAATGAAGTTAACATCCGTACGGTTCGATCGTTAAAAATAAATTTTAAAATTATACTTATAGTGTCGAATGGTATGTTGAACTTATTCTGTCTACAGAATGCTGACATAATTATATTCCATATGATTTTGATTATAATGTTTTTTAAATAGCCTAATTTTTGGTACATTTGTTCATTTTCACCACGTATGTCCATCCATACGGTTCGATCATGTGTATTTTATCTTTTTCATTTTTTTAATTTTTAATTAAATTTGCTAATTTACTTATAAAAACCTAATGGTACTCGTTAAAATGTGCTATTTTTTTGTGCATAAACATATTTTGACACGAATTTAACATCCGTACAGTTCGATCGTTAAATATACCTTTTAAAATTATAATTTTCACATCAAATTCATTTTTTTTAAATTTTAATTAAATTTGTTAATTTACTTATAAAAATGTAATGGTACTCGTTCAAAAGTGCTAATTTTTTGTGCATAAGCATATTTTGACATGAATTTAACATCTGTACGGTTCGATCGTTGCAAATAAGTATTAAAAATGTACTTTGATCAAGACTGCTAAAACTGAGCGAGGTCAAATATGAAAAGTGGTCGGTTTTATTTCAGAAGCCAATTTAATTCTTATAACCGACCACCTTAAAATCGACCACCCCTTTAAGGAGACGGTCAGTTTTATCAAGAAGGTGGTAGGTTTTAGTCAAGAAGACGGTTGGTTTTATGAGAAATATTATGGTCAAATATTATGATTTTGTGTCCCTAACCGGACGTAAACGCATAAAAATTTAACATTAAAACCAAAAATTCACAAACCCATTAAAAATTTACCATAACTTATAAATAAAGTATCCTAATCATTACAAAATTTACTAAAAATCATCTTTAAAATACAAATGACGTTATTCAAAATAGTCAAAACCATCATCATCTTCGTCATCATCATCATTCCCATTGTCACCTTCACTTATTTCTTCTTCTCCTTCATTTTCATCTTCGTCATCCTTCAAATCATCTTCTTCGTCTTCTTCTTCTTCTTCACGCCGAATAAACGATATTTGTCCATATTGTGCAAAATTGAAAAAGAGAGAAAACGAGGTCGATGCATTAGATCTATCTTTCTGAAAAGCGTCCTCTATATCATTTTACGCAATGATAGATTCATTAATTGGGCGACTTTTAGATTTGACCACCGTATATATTTTTGCTTTTGGATCCAATACACTAAGAGCATAATATACTTGTGAGGCTTGACTGGCTAATAAAAATCTCATTTGACTTCAATCTTGAAGTCATATCAATTGTAATCACACAATTCTTATCAAACCCCACACTATTACCAACACTATCAAACCATATACATTTGAACAAATATACATGATTGCATCCTTGATAAATAAGTCTAATAATTTCTTGTAGTTGACTATAATAATCAAGATTATTTCCGTGCAAATTTCCTTTAATAACAATACCAGAATCGGATGTAGATTTTATTGAAAATTTATATCCATTAACTTGACAAGTCTCAAAAGTCATAACTTTTAATACCGGCCCTTCAAGTATGTCCCTCAAATGAGGTCCTTCCACCTCATCTTTATCAACCTAAAAATAATTCAAATCAATGAGACGTTATAATTATAAGAATTTAAAACCAAAACAAATCGTGCAAATTAAAAATAGATAAATACCTTTTGTTTAAACCATGTTTTAAATCGACTTTTGACAATACGATCTAAATCTTGAGGTGTTGTTTCCGGGCGTTGTCGCATAACACGATCTTTGTACTTCCTAAAATATAAACAGAAATTAACAAAAATCATGCATGTGTCATTAACAAAAATTATTACATATTCTTCCGCTAACTCTCGTTCATCATCACTCATGTATCAAGTTCCTTCCTTTCCAAGAAATTGAATTAGATATTTGAACATTTCTAAATTCTCGGAATTTTGCACATCAAACAAAACCTCGTTACGATGTATCATATTATGGATGGTGTGAGAGGCAAAATAAAAGGAACAAATATTAAGAATCTCCTCCTCCATATATCATTCGGCAATTGACCCCTCAACCCTTGCTTTATTACCAACTCTTTGTTTTAATTTGCCCAACAAACGCTCAATCGGATACATCCAATGCAAATAAGTAGGTCCAGCAAGTCTAATTTTTTTTGGCTAAATGTACAACCAAGTGTTCCATCGAATCAAACTAACTTTGAGGAAAAATTATTTCCAACAAACACAACGCTTTGATAACAGATTTTTACATTATTTCTAAGTCGGTTTTTGTAACCATGGATGAACATAAATCTTGGAAAAAGTTAGAAATTATCGTAATTGCATCGGGAATAGGCGTCGGTAGAAGTTCATGAATGGCGAGATGCAATAAATTTTGAAGAAAAATGTGACAATCGTGCGATTTGAATCCATAAAATGTACACTCCTCAACATTGCAACAACGTGATATATTTGAGGAATAACCATCCGGAAGTTTTAGTGAACTAATCCATTCAGACAAAAGTTTACGTTGTTTTCTAGTAAGGGAATAAGGTGCTTTAGGTTACTTTCCTTTCTCATCGATCCACAAATGTGGTAACACCCCAAAATGCTTGCAATCCGCTCTTGCTTTTTTATGATCTTTTGACTTTACCGTATTGACAATAGTAAAAAAAATGTTTTTAAAAACATTTTTTTCCGTATGCATGATGTAAATTGAATATCGTAAACTATGTGATGACCAATAAGGGAGTTCGGAAAATATTGGGACATGAGTCCAATGATGATCTTCCCCGTATCTGACACTCCTTGCCTTCGAATTAGTCTTTCCGGGTGGTGGAAAAACTAAACCATCAAGTAATTCCTTAACACCCACACCAGACAAATGACCACGAAACCATCTTCTTTCTTCGTTATCAAACAAATTACTTTTTTGATAGAGTGGATCATTTGATTCAAGAAATATTCGGTTCGTGCCATAGAAACTACATTTTCTACAATATTTTAATTGAAACCCTTGCACGCTTCCAAAACACACTTGACATCCCATCTTTCCTTTGCCCGACCACCCACTTATCATACTCATAGCGGGATAGTCATTAAATGTTCATATAATAGCCGCTCTCATTGTAAAATTTTGTTTTAAAGATTGGTCGTATGTCTTCACCCCGATATTCCATAATATCTTCAATTCATCGATGAGAGGCCTTAGATAAACGTTAATATCTTTTCCAATACTATTAGGACCCCGGAACTATATCGGTCATGAACATATAAGGCTTTTTCATACACATCGAGGGTGGAAGATTGTAGACAACTATCACCACGGGTCACAAACTATATGTTTTTTTCCCGGTAGGGCCAAAAGGGTTGAAACCATCGGTCGCAAGACCGAGCCTTATGTTACGAACCTCTTGAGCAAATGAAGGATACCTACGGTCAAAAATTTTCCACTCTTCTCCATCTGCGGGATGACTTATTTCTCCATCTTTCACATCTCTAATTTTGTACCATCTTATGTGATCGGATGTATGTGCCGACATATATAAGCGTTGTAATCGAGGGATCAAAGGAGAGTGTCTTAAGATTTTTTTTGCTATTTTTTTACCATCTTGCCTAGAAACGTCCCGATAACGATCTTCACAACATATATCAAACACAACTTTATCCTTGTCATCTCCACAAAATAACATACAATCATTCTCACATTAATCAATTTTTTCATATTCAACCCTCAAATCCTTCATAATTTTTTTCATTGCATAATAACTTTCGGGTAATGTATGTTTTTTTGGTAACACATCCGTAAGAAGTTTAAGAAAACTATCAAAACCTTTATTACAACAATGCGAGTTATTTTTAAATTCCAATAATTTTTTGGTAAAGCTTAATATTGTGTACTTTGTATTGCCGAAATAAATAGGTGCTCCATTTTCAATAATAACCTCGTACAATTTTTTAGTACTATCATGTGGAGCTTCTTTAACATTCATAGTTCCCATATCCGTAGTTTCATAAAATTGATAATTTTCACCGGCTAAATCATGTAACATCGCATTCAAATCTACCGGTTCTTCTACTATCGAAGGTTCTCGAACACAATAACGGTGATGTGATGTTTGACTACGTTTTCTTCCTATTTTTTCACCGTGTAACGTCCACACGGTATAACCCTCAAGCATCCCTTTAGCGAGCAAATGAAATCTTAAATCATCAATCTTTAACCAATTCAAATTTTTACAACATTTACGCGGACAATTCATTGTACCATCTTCCATTCCATGTTCGCTAGCAAATTTTAAAAAAATTTCTACACCAATTCTATATTCCGGGGTGAATGAAATTTTATCGCTTTGCAATTGATTACCAATCCAACTTTGATCCATGGTTTCCCTCTACAATAATATTTTTTAAAATTAAAAAGAAACATATTTGACAAATAAATTATCATTAATCTCATAATTATTCATGTATTTTATAAAACACACACACACACTATAATTACAATAAATGAAACTAACTTACAAATTATCTACTACCAAACTTCAATTCTCACAACAAACATTATATCAAAAAAATTAAAACATTAAATAAATACAACAACATTTAATACATACACCAACATAAACACACACACATATTATTACAAAATATGGAAATAACTTACAATTTTCTGAAACTCCTCCACTTCAATCCTTTGTTTTTTTTTATTTTTTGCCCAAAATCAAGAAATGAGGGATATAACAAAAAGATTAAAAAAATAGGTTAAAACCGACCGTTAGGCAGAAGAATAGAACGACATTGTTTTCTCTGTAATGGGTACTTTTTTTTATACTTTAAAACCACCATATATGGTCGGTATTAACCTGCAGAATTTGTGGATATAACCGACCACATGTAGGTGGTCGGTTTTAAAAGTGACACATCAGCAAAACGGTGTCGTTTTTTTCAGTAAAACTGACCACCTGTCTATGGTCGGTTTTATGTGTGCCACGTCATCAATACGGTGTCGTTTAGTTGGCATATAACCGACCACTAACGTCGGTCGGTTTTAAGGTGACCAAATCGACGTCGGTCGGTTATGTCCGGTCGGTTTTACCCTATTTTATTGTAGTGATGGGAGGCCAAATGAGGTTGAGTCCTATATATGACACGCTTTAAATTTACCATTATTTTATCAACAGGCATACCATTCTTTCCTAGATAAAATTTAGTGTAATCAGATATGAACAATTGCTATAGGATTGAGGGTAATCAAATATGGCCAATTGATCTACGATTGATGTATCTAATGAATTCTTGATCCCGAAATTAGAAGACACCAAATACTGGTATTGATTAAGACATTAATTGATGCCTCTAATCCTATACCAGATTGAGAGATAATAAGATCTTTTTTATTAACAAGAAGATATTCCCCAAGCCACCATGGGTCAAACCATAAGGAAATACTACTACCATTTCCAAACTTAAGAAAGAGAAATCAGTGTGTTAAGTTACGTAAGTTCGGAACTAGAGGCAAAATCTAAGACCAATCTACAAGGAATTCCATCATCCAGAAGTGACGTGTTTTTAAAGCCGTGGTGTTCACCCCATAAGCTGATGGAGAAGGAGATTTGTAAACTACTTTAGAAAAGTGCAATAAACTTGAGATTTGTTCAAGCTAGTATTTTTTTCCTAAGCCACCCTCTTGGTAAATAAATGGTGTCCTAGAAATCCTTGGCCCTTTCATACTAGTGGCATCATCTTTTCAAAGTCATTGATAGAATATTGATTAGAGTTTTTTATGAACAAGAGGGAGAATGAAGCATAAAATTATTTGACCAAAAACCCTGAACTAAAAATAGAAAAACTATGATTAATTGAGCTCGACCTACCAATTAGAGAAATATAAAGTCCAGACATAAATCACGATGGTTCTTATATCTATAATTGGCATACAAGCATTAATGTTAAGCTTAGAGGTGATTAGGGGAACTTCTAGGCAGAGTACCATGATGAATTTTAAAACTCCTATCAAATAAAATTTTCACATTTGTGTACTATTGCAGAAAAAACTTTTATGAGCATTTTAAACTATGCCACTCATCTTTGAGAAATGATCGACACATCTCAACACATCCCATGACATGAGATATCGAAGTTATATCATAATGAGCAAACATGAGAACATTATCAGTAAAGAACAAATGTGTGAGACCAGCATTTTTACATTTCTAGTAAAATTTAAATTTTGTTGGACCTGGGGCAAGCAAAGAAGATAAAATTTTCATGGAAATAGTGAACAAGTACGGTGAATAGGTGATCTTGACGGAGATATTTAGCCCCTTTCAAGTAATCACATAGAGATACATTCATTTTAATCGAACATTCATCTCTAAATCCCTCCGTGGTGCCTTATTTCTTTTTATTTTGTTTAGAGTTGTGAATATCTGCTTATCAATAATTTTCTCAAAAGGATTGCTTTTTTATCAACACAAATAGTTTAAAAAGGAAAGTTTTAAGTCAAAGGTTCCTGGTTAGGAACCGTGTCCAAAGTATTTTTGAAGAAATTACCTACAACTCGAGAGATATTTTCTTGGGAAAACAAAAATTACAAACAGACTTAAGTATTAATTTAATTTACTACACAATTACCATGGAAAGCTATTGTATTTTAATTGTTTACTCAAAATTTAAATCACTAGATAAATTATCACAAAATTGCACACTAAAGAATATCTAATTGATACGAAGAGTCAAGTTCTATGGAGACCATATTTTTGTTGGAGACGTCGGAGACCACCTATGTTCTGCAATCAAAACACTATCAAATATAGTATGTTTTATGAATATCACTAATTCATTAAATTTTTTGAAGATCATTTAAGTTTAATAAGTATAATGTATATGCTCTGCAATTTGAACAAAATAATGATCTTTATAGAACCTAAGTCACAAAATAATACGTTCTATATGCAGTACATGTCTAATGTTTAAGATTTTAAATAAAATAATGATCTTTGTAGAACATAAGTCACAAAATAATACATTTTGCAATGTTTTTATGCAAGATTTTTGTTGCATACCACTCTGTGGTCTCCAACAAAAAATGTGGTCTCCATAGAAGTTGACTTATATATATGTATATATGTTTGTATGTGTGTAATGGAATAATTTTTTGGGCCACGTTTCTTCTCCTAGTTTGGTTTTTTAGAGCCCAAATTCTTGAATATTATTTATAAATTCAATTTATGATAGGGGTGAAAAAGAATTGTGGGAACACTGGTTGAGTATCATGATGTTCTTTTCTTAAACAAAATTTTCACTCCAAAATTTCACCTCCAAATCAATTGATAGAATAATTAATCACATGCCCCATCAATTCAATTCAGATATTATTTGTACGCTCCAGTCCGTTTACAATTATTGGTCTTTCATTTTTTTCTCAGTTTTGGTCTTTCCATGTCTTTCTCAGATATCTGGTTTGTCTTTTCTCCTCATTGATGTTAAATGTAAATTTCATGTATTTTTATATATTTATAAAATATCTTTCATGTTCTCTAGTATGGAATTAGTGAAATTTCTAGTATCGTCTCGTGCACTATTTTACCTGAATATATATATATATATATAAGTTGTTTAATATATAAACTGATAAATAAATGCAAAGGCTCCAGTACTTTCCCGTCAAAGACTTGCTTTTCATTAAGATACTGCAATACACTTATATAGACTCTACCACATAATGATGGAAAATAGGAACGAACTACCAAGACTCCTGAAACACTACTACCACTACATTCGATCCTAAAAAGACTCAACTGCACACATGACTTAGTCACACACGACCAAGGTTACAGTCCAAGATAAACTAACAAATAGAAAACATAATTTAAATAATAACAAATTTCACATTAAAGACCGACATTCTCCCCCTTAATCTGAAATTTGTTTGACCAAATTCTTTACTCCTAAGAGACTTCGCATTCTCACGAATTTTACTGTCACCAAGGATTTTGTCAGGATGTCAGCTCGTTGTACCTTACTGTTCACATGTTTGATGATAATCTCTCCAGACTTTATGTATTTCCTGATGAAGTGGTATCGTATATCAATGTGTTTGCTGTGTCCGTGAAAAACTGGATTCTTGACCAAGCCTATGGTTGATTTTTTGTCAATGTAAATTGTCATTGGCCCCATGTATTTACCAGTTATCTGATTCAGAATATTTCGAAGCCATATCCCTTGGCACGCTGCTGCGGTTGCCACCATAAAATTTACTTCACATGAAGATAAGGCCACACACCTTTGCTTTTGTGATACCCAAGTAATCATGCTTTCATTAATATAGAAAACCATGCCTCCAGTACTCTTTATGTCATCCACGTGGCCCAATCGCTATCTGAATATCCAGTCGACAAGTGATTTCCACTCCCCTTGAGTATATGAGCCCATAATGAATAGTCCCTTTTATATATCGAAGAATCCGTTTGACTGCATTTAAGTGTAACTCTGTAGGTTGCTCCATATATAGACTAATTATTCACACTGCATAAGAGATGTCCGGTCTGGTATGCACAAGGTACCTTAAACCTCCGACCAAGCTCTTATACTCAGTGGTATTAACAACTTTCCCATCATCATCTTTACTAATCTGCACAGTAGGATCCATGGGGTATTTATAGGGATTGCAGTTTGCCATACCACCCTTTTCGAGGACCTTCTTAGCATACCCAGCTTGCTTTAATTCAATAAATCCTTCACCTTACCGTACTTCAATCCCCAAATAGTAGCTCAATTTTTTCGAATCTACTGCTCATCTGTTTTTTAAAATCTCCAATAATTGATATACTCGAGCCCGTGACCAAAAGGTCATCCACGTATACTCCAACAATCAAGACACCTTCTCAAACCCTCTTTGTATATACAACATGTTCGTATGGACATCTCACAAAGCTAAAACTCTCAAGACACTTGTTAAGTTTCGTGTACCAAGCACAAGGTACTTGGCGCAATTTATATAAAGCTTATAACAATTTATACATGAGGTGGTCCTTACCTTTTATTTCAAAACCTTTCAGCTGACTCACATATACCTCTTCACTGATTTCACCATTTAAGAACACCGTTTTTACATCCAAGTGATGTACTTTCCAGCTGTTCTTGGCAGATAGAGCCAGTAAGAGATGAATTGTCTCAATGTGTGTAACTGGGAAGAATATCTCGTCAAAGTCAATAACTTTTTCTTGAACATAGCCTTTGGCAACGATCCTAGCCTTGTGTTTTACTATATTTCCAGTAGCATATTTCTTGAGTTTGAAAATCCATTTAAGTCCAATAACCTTGTGTCCCTTTGGAAGTTCTGTTAGTTTCCAAGTTTTATTCTTTTCTATCGAATCTATCTCTTTCTCCATTGCTTGCTTCCAATCATTAAACTTTGCTGCTTCTCTATAGTTATTTGCCTCATCTACCCCCAACAGTAATAGCTCTCCATCCATCTCAAACGGCTCTGTACTGTCATAGACATCTGATATAGACTTGAACTTTCTTGGTGTTTCGCTACCATCATAAATCTCGTCATTGAGCTCTAATGCAGAAGAACTTTGTGTTGGCGTAGAACCCTGATCAGATTGCTCATCCGTATCCTCTATTGCAGAAGAACTTCGTGTTGATGTAGAACCCTAATCAAATTGCTCCTCTATATCCACTGCATCTCTCCTTTCATGTACATCAGGAACAACGAAAGAAAAATCCTGATTATACAATGTATTTTTTTATCTTTCCTGATCATTCCACGATCATGTTTTGCTCTCTTCAAATACGACATCCCCACTAACCATCACATGATTCTTTACTGGGTCATAGAGGCGATACGCCTTAGTCCCGGGTTTTTTGCCCAGATTTATTACCTTCATGCTTCTATCACTCAGTTTGCTTGTTTAGCAATTTGGTATCTTCATATAAGCAAGACTCCCAAAGACGTGAACATGCCCAATGTCGGGTTTGTTCTCAAACCATGATTCATATAAAGTCTGCCCTGATAGTGCCCTTGTAGGTAATTTGTTCAAAATGTATATCGCATGTTGTATAGCTTCGCCCCACAATTTTGAAGGACGCTTTGTCTCATTCAAACAGCTACGTTCCATCTCTACCACAGTTATATTGCACCTCTCCACAATGGCGTTCTGTTGAGGCGTGTATAGAGCAATGAAATGTCTGGCTATTCCATTTTTTTCACTGTAAGACTTGAATTCATTCGAGCAAAACTCACCTCCCCGATCAGATCGGAACACTTTTACCCCTTTTCCCGGTTTATTTCCTACCATATCACAGAAATTATTGATTGCATTGGCTGCTTCATCTTTGCTTTTCAGCAGGTATGCCCACATGTACCGGCTGTAGTCGCCACTCAATAAGAAAACATTTCAATTTCCAGCAACGGTGTCTGGTGAGATAGGTCCGCACAGGTCACCATGTACAAGCTCCAACTTCTGATCAACTTTATAATTACTTTGAGAGGGAAAATGCTTTCATGTTTGTTTCCCCATCAAGCACCCATCACAGATATCTTTAGGCTGTACAATCTTTGGCAGGGCTCTAACCATGTGTTTCTTAGAGATCAACACCATAGCTTTGTAATTTATGTGTCCAAGGCGAGTGTGTCAGAGACACGCAATATCATCATCAGTATTAGCCAAAAGACAACTAGACTTCATATTTTCAATAAACAGCTTATAAAATATATTGGGTGATCTCTTTACTTTCATACGTAGATTTTCATGTTGACCAAAAACCCATAAATAATCTCCCTTTAACACGACTCTATTTCCCTTTTCAGACATCTGACCCAAACTAATAATATTACTACAAAGATCAGGAATGTAGTATACCTGATGTAGCATGCGTTCTTCCCTGTTCTTGCACCTAAAAGTGAATGAGCCTTTTCCTTGTATCTTGATTGTTGAACCATCCCCAAATCTAACCAATCCAATTATCCCATCATTTAGCTCCGTGAATTTTGTCATGTGTCTTGACATATGATTACTTGCTCCATTATTGAGGTACCATAAATTTGATTCAACTAGCTTATCATTACTGCCCTTAACCAGAGTAGGTACCACTTATTTTTCATTCAACATCATTAAGTCACCCTCCTCTTTATCACATTTTTCCAAAAATAATGCAGGCTCATCATCCTCCAGTTGTGTCATGTTTATTTCCTGCATTCGTTCCTTATTCTTCTTTGCTTTACGATATTCTGTTGCGTAATGTCCATATATATTACAATTATAGCACTGGATCCTGCTTTTATCACGGCTTCCCCGTCTTTTCTGGTAGGTACCAACATCTGCTTCATTTTTACTCATGCGTCTTTGCCACTCCTCCCGGGTCAACAACAATCTCTTGTCTTCACTTTCTCTTCTACTCCATTCTTCTTCCGTAAAAAGCAATTGTCCAGCATTGCTCTCAGTTTTACCTTTTACTCTTTCTTCGTGAGCTTTCAATGAACCAAAAATTCTTCCACTGTCATCTTGTTCAGGTCTCTAAATTGTTCAAGTATGGATGTTATTTGGAGAAGCCTTGATGGTACCGCTCGAAGAAGCTTTTTCTGTTGGGTTTTAATCTAAACTTAACTAGTTTATTTACCTGATTTAGTTGTTTGTTAATAATGGCATTTGTTAGGCATGTTTTTAGTAAAAGACTGAGTCTTACGTGGGTTCAGTTTCTTTAGGAGAGTCATGGTGAGTTTAGGAGTGCTTTATGTAAACGTTGCTGATTTGTAGGAATTTGTTTTTAGCTAGTTTGTTTTATATGTCCATTGCCTGTAACCAGTTCTGTGAGCTGTGATAATAATATATTAAGTTTTGCTTTCTCCAGTTTCAAAGTGTAAACAGGTGTGTGTGTTTCTTATATCAGGTTTAAAACTCTACATTCTGGTATCAGAGCCTCGTAGTGTATGCCAAAGTATATGCCTAAACAGAGAACTATGGACGTGTCAAAGTCGAAGGAGGGATCACTGGGGCTCAACTATCCTATGCTGTCAAAGAATAACTATACGACATGGTCGTTAAAGATGAAAGTTAATATGGAGGCACAAGGCGTGTGGGAGGCAATTGAGTCCGATGGTAAGAAGTCACAGGTTGAGGTTCGTACAGATAAAATGGCGTTGGCAATAATTTACCAGAGTATTCCAGAGGAGATTTTACTGTCCGTAGCGGAGAAGAAGTCGGCACAGGAGGCTTGGGAGGCTATAAAAACCATGTGTGTAGGTGCTGATAGAGTGAAGAAGGCGAAGGTGCAGACCTTGAGAGCCGAACTAGAGTCTCTAACCATGAAAGAAACGGAGCAGATTGACGATTTCTGTATGAGGCTGTGTGGTATCGTAACAAACATACGTGTTTTGGGTGAGATAATGGAGGAATCATATGTTGTCAAGAAACTTCTCAGGGCAGTGCCAGCCAAGTATCTTCAAATTGCCTCTACGATAGAACAGTTTGGCAATCTTGAAGAAATGACAGTTGAAGAAACCTTGGGACGACTCAAAGCTCATGAAGAACGAATTCGTGGAACTACGGAGACCTCGGGTAATCAGCTGTTATTGACAGAGGAGGAGTGGATGAAAAAGGAAGCTCAGAATGGACAGTTGTTGCTTACTAGGGAGGAGTGGCTGAAGAAAATGTCACAAAATCAGAAGGGTAAGCGGGATGCTGAATCTAGAAACAAGGAAGGAAACCGAGGATACCGAGACAAGAGCAAGGTGAGATGCTTCAATTGCAGCATCTTGGGACATTATGCTTCTGAATGTCGTAAACCAAAACGAGAGAAGGAATCAAGACAAGAGGCAAATTTGACTCAAATTGAAGATGATGAACCTGCCTTGCTTTTAACGGAGTGTGATGAAAAACAAGAAAAAATGTTTTTGTTAGATGAAAGGAACGTGATGCCAAAATTAAAGCAAGAACCTGAAGCAAATTTGGAGTCAAATTTATGGTACCTTGATAATGGAGCTAGTAACCACATGACGGGAGTGCGTTCAAAATTTACTAAGCTTGATGAAAGTGTGACTGGTGAAGTACGTTTTGGTGATGGATCCACTGTCACAATAAAGGGAAAAGGTTCAGTGGTTTTGAGGTGTCAAACTGGTGAGGAACATGTGTTGAGTGAGGTATATTTTATTCCCTCTCTTTGCGACAATATTATTAGTTTGGGTCAACTAGCAGAAGAAGGTTGCAAAGTGGTACTTCATGGAGATTTGTTGTGGGTCAACGACAAAGAAGGAAGATTATTGGTAAAAGTTAAACGTTCAAGAAACAGATTGTATAAAATAATCATTGAAGGAAGCAAACCTGCATGTCTGATGTCAAAGGCAGAAGAGGATTCTTGGTTGTGGTATTGTAGGCTCGGACATGTGAACTTCAAAGCTATGAATCTTATGTCTGACAAAGAGATGGCTCGAGGCTTACCAAAATTTGTTCAGCCAAACGAAATATGCAGAGGGTGTTTAATGTCAAAGCAAGTAAGGTCTTCATTTCCTCAACAAACTTCTTTTAATGCCTCGAAAATCCTGGACCTTGTGCACGGAGACATCTGTGGTCCTATATCGCCTTCAACACCTGGTGGAAAGAGGTATTTCTTTTTGTTGGTAGACGATTATAGTAGACTAATGTGGGTGTATTTTCTAACTACAAAAGATGAGGCATTCGAGTACTTTAAGAAATTCAGAGCATTAGTGGAAGATCGACCTGAACGAAAGATAAATGTGTTCAGAACAGACCGAGGTGGGGAATTCTGTTCGAGTAAATTTACTGAATATTGTGAGAATGCTGGAATTCAACGACATTATACAACACCATATTCTCCACAGCAGAATGGCGTGGTTGAGAGGAGAAATAGGACGGTTGTAGCAATGGCAAGAAGCTTCCTAAAGGAGAAAAACATGCCACACAAGTTCTGGGCAGAAGCAGTAAGACACTCAATTTATGTGTTGAATCGGTTACCAACTAAGGTTGTTGTTGGGAAGACACCATACGAAGCATGGTCAGGTAAGATTCCAAATCTCGAATATTTAAAGATTTTTGGTTGCATTACACATGTAAAAATTCGTAGTGTCAAAGTAACTAAATTGGATGATAGAAGTAAAGTTTTGGTATATTTGGGAAAAGAGCCCGGTACAAAGGGCTGCAGGTTGTATGATCCTAAAACTAACTCCCTCCAAGTTAGTCGAGATATTGTTTTTGAAGAAAACAAAAGCTGGCCATGGGAACAGGGCTTCGAGGACAACAATTCTCAAAGTTCATTTGTCATAGTAAACGGAAAAACGGTTGAAGAAGCAGATGGTGAAACAACAGATTCTGTAAGTGATTTTTCTGATATTGCTACACCAACACAAAGTCGTGTGAATAACACCATTCAATCGTCTGATGAAGAAAGTGAGCCCAGGCGTTTCAGGCAACTTTCTGATATTTACAATGATACTGAAGAGGTGGAATTACATGATGAGTTGATGCTGATGGGGATTGAGGAACCTGTATGCTACAGTCAGGCAATAAAAGAAAAATCATGGGAAAAGGCCATGACAGACGAAATCGAAGCCATAGAGAAAAACGGGACTTGGAAGTTGGTCGAGTTACCAACTGGGCACAAACCCATTGGACTGAAATGGGTGTATAAAATAAAAAGGGACACGGAAGGGAGGATTTTAAAGTACAAAGCGCGGCTTGTAGCAAAAGGGTATGTTCAAAAACACGGTGTGGATTATGAGGAGGTTTTTGCTCCAGTAACTAGGTTGGAAACAGTCCGTTTACTCCTTGCACTTGCTGCTAAAAATAGCTGGGAAGTGCATCATCTTGATGTAAAGTCGGCATTTTTAAATGGTGAGTTAAGTGAGGATGTGTATGTGTGTCAGCCAGAAGGGTTTGTGGTGAAGGGAAAGGAGAATCTTGTGTATAAACTAGCTAAGGCCTTGTATGGATTAAAACAGGCCCCAAGGGCCTGGTATGCAAAGCTTAACTGGTGCTTAAAGAATCTGGGTTTTATCAAATGTCCTTATGAACCAGCTGTGTACACTAAACGAATCGGTAATGAAGTCTTGCTGGTGGGAGTCTATGTTGATGATTTACTAGTCACAGGGACTAGTGTTGAAAGCATTAATTTTTTCAAGAAGCAGATGACAGAATCTTTTGAAATGAGTGATCTCGGAAAGCTCTCTCACTATCTGGGAATAGAAGTGAAGCAAAGTGCTGATGGCATCGAGTTGAAACAGAGTGCATATGCGAAGAAAGTGCTGCTGAAGGCTGGTTTGTTTGAATGCAATCCAGTAAAGTATCCAATGGAAGAAAAATTGCAGATGCATAAAGATGAAACCGGGAAGCCTATAGATCCAACTCAGTTTAAAAGCATTGTGGGGGGTCTTCGATATCTAGTTCATACTCGTCCTGACATAGCTTTCGCTATAGGGATTGTTAGCCGCTATATGGAGAGACCCACAGAACTCCACTATAGTGCAGTGAAACGTATTTTACGCTATGTAAAAGGCACTTTGGATTATGGTCTGCACTATGCAAGAGGAACAGGTAACTACATATTATCGGGGTTTTCTGACAGTGATTTGGCAGGAAATATTTAAGATAGGAAGAGCACAGGAGGCATGGTGTTCTATCTAAATGACAGCTTGATAACTTGGGTCTCTCAGAAGTAGAGGTGTGTTGCTCTTTCTTCTTGCGAAGCTGAATTCATGGCTGCTACGGCAGCAGCATGCCAGGGTGTATGGTTGCAGAAATTGCTAAGTCAAATCGTCAATGTCAAGCTAGGTCCTGTGGTAATGTATCTGGATAATAAGTCAGCTATAGACTTGGCAAAGAATCCAACGTTTCATGGTCGAAGCAAGCATATAGACATTCGTTATCACTTTATTAGAGAATGTGTTGAAAGAGGAGAAATTGAACTCAAGCATGTTAGCACTAATGAACAGAAGGCAGATGTTTTGACAAAGGCCCTGGGAGCAGTCAAGTTCGAGCGTATGCGTGATTTGCTTGGGATGAAGAAGTTGTCTGGATAAGTTTAGATTAAGGGAGTGTTTTGTTGGGTTTTAATCTAAACTTAACTAGTTTATTTACCTGATTTAGTTGTTTGTTAATAATGGCATTTGTTAGGCATGTTTTTAGTAAAAGACTGAGTCTTACGTGGGTTCAGTTTCTTTAGGAGAGTCATGGTGAGTTTAGGAGTGCTTTATGTAAACGTTGCTGATTTGTAGGAATTTGTTTTTAGCTAGTTTGTTTTATATGTCCATTGCCTGTAACCAGTTCTGTGAGCTGTGATAATAATATATTAAGTTTTGCTTTCTCCAGTTTCAAAGTGTAAACAGGTGTGTGTTTCTTATATCAGGTTTAAAACTCTACATTTTCACCACATAAGATTCAGTCACATCCTCCCCCGCGGCCCTTCTATTGGTTACAAGTACATTAAATCTCATACAAAACTCATCTTTCTTTTCACTCTCTTTCATACTCATCTATTCAAAATCAGTCTTCGTCATTTGTATCCTTGCTGCTTTGACACGCTTAGCTCCTTGGCACATCATCTTAAGCGCATCCCACGCTTCTTTGCCGTTTTCTTTGCCGCCAGAGAAAGCAACAGTTCTTATGGTATGCCTTGGTATATCATTGCCAAGGCCACTTTGTCAGTTCTCTCATCAACAACTGACTTGGGATCGCTAGGTTCTACTACATCCCACACCCCATGCGCCTTCATGAACACCCCCATTTTCATAGCCCAAGCTGTATAGTTTTCTTTGGTCAATATTGGATAATTCAAGCCAAAAACTCTAGTCTTCCCCTTGCTCGTCTCTGACGTCGTCATCTTTGGCATGTACTTTGGCATCCACCTACATACGAGGCTCAGATACCAATTCTAGTATCCTTTCCTGCACTATTTAACATGAATATATATATATATATATAAGTTGTTTAATATATAAACCGATAAACAGATGCAAAGGCTCCAGTACTTGCCCGTCCAAGACTTGCTTTTCAGTAAGACACTGCAATACACTTATATAGACTCTACCAGGTAATGCTGGAAAATAGGAACTAACTACCAAGACTCTTGAAACAGTACTGCCACTACACTCGATCCTAAAAAGACTCAACTGCACACATGACTTAGTGGCACACGACCATGGTTGCAGTCCAAGATAAACTGACAAATAGAAAACATAATTTAAATAATAACAAATTTCAGATTAAAGACCAACAAAATTAAGCATACGCAGGTTTACAAAAACGATGAATGAAAATTAAGACATAATTATCAAATCCAAACAATTATTAGATATATTGTGATTTAGTATATACTATTTGGTATTAAGTATTTATAAAATTTAATATCTGAAATTTGGAGTAAACAATGAAGATAGTTTATCTAGGGATTAAAATTTGGAGTAAACAATGAAGATAATTCTCCAAAAACATTTAACTCCATGGAGAAGAGAAACTCTCATTACAGGGTAAAAATCCACTATAATTGTTTAGTATATTAAATTTTCATTTGATTATAAAATTCTGTTTAAATTTTTTTACTATTCAATGTGTCCTTGGTTTGGCTTAGTTTTTTTTATCTCATTTGATATTTCTTGTTCTAGCCTTTTTAACTTGAACAAATATTTTCAAGGTCCTGATGTGTTTTACCTTGACACCATGTAAGAACTCAATTATAGAAATATCTAAATCTTGGGTTTTATGTTTCAAGATATGTTCAACTAATCTAGTATTTTGCAAAAATCAAGTGTACTTTCACATTTTTATATTGTGGATTGATATTATTTTCTTAGAAGGGTTTATATATATGACCTTTTGAACTCTTTATCACTTACAAGTGGAGTGAACGTGACAAGGTCTATATCATGTTGAATATGATAATTCTAATTAAATTTTAAATTTGTAGATGTTGTCGTCTAGTTGCACTTAGCCTTGTCCAATTAAGTTGTTCTTTTGTTGTGGACACATTACTCAAACTTGATATTTTTATGAGTTTTGGTAAACGAAAGGGAAGTTAGATTTTGAGTGGTAATTAATTTATTTATTTGTAAATCATGTAGATAATTTGAATGATCAGAATCTTTATATGATAATTAGACTCTTTAAATTTTAATTTGGAAACCTTGGTCACTTTTCTTTGTCTATGAGCTGCATATTTTTTAGATTAAGAATTGGGATGTAGAACTAAAGAAATAGACTAAGATAACTAGTATTTATATTTTGTCATTGTATATAATGTTTCACCGGTCTATAGATTTTATGTGAGATTGTTTGTTAACCATTTGGTTTACTCTAAATGTTTGGTTGTGTAGATTATTACCAAATTTTAAATTCTGATGTTATTAGTTTGTCTTATCTCTATTTAAATCTCAAATATAGTTTGAGAAAGCTTGAAGATTCATCGTCCAACACCTTTTGGAAAATGGGTTTGTTTATTACAGGTTGGGGCATCGTGTAGCATCTATATATGAAGGTTTATTTCATTCTGATCCCTAAATGTCCAGTTCGTGTTTCCCCTTATGCATCTACTTTATAGCTCAATTTATCCAGATTGATGTGTCCTCTTTCATGGAAATTGCAGGTTGGCTTGTGTTAGACACATCCTTACCACCAAAAAGTGACGTTTAGCATCAAACCAATTGCAGTTTCTTCATCAGATAAAGTTCGAATTGCGGTTAAAGGCTCTAACAATTCTCGGTCAAACACAAGGTATCATTAATACTATTAGCGTTTAATGAAGTATCATTAACATAATCTCAAAAGACATGATTTTGAGTTTAGATATCTTTCAATGGCCTTGAGAACTATTTTCTGTTGTTATTCTTAATGTGATTCTATCTACATTACTCCGCGTACTTTAAGGGAAGTATTTGGTCTAGCGAGATTTTTCTAGTCTAGTTGGATGGATGGTGCTTCATTTATTGACAATAATGATGAGATCATATGCATAATTTTTTTGTTCTCTATATCTGATGTTATTGGGAGAAGATTTATTGATGTTACATTATTACCTTTTCTTTTTTAGTGTAGCCAACCTATCATAGGGTGCAACTTTATGGTCTTCCATTGAGTAACCAGGGAGCCTCAAGTTCTTGATTGGTTCTTTACATAACTTTCCACAATGATTTCTAAGATTAATGTTTAAGCATTCACACAGATCAAGGGACTGAAGGTTAGGAAAACCATCCAGATCAAGAACCATTTGTTTATCTAACATAATTACAGTTTCAATAGATCTACTTATTTGAATAAATGTGTCACATTTTAATTAAAAAAATATTTTATGATTTTCCATACATTTTTATATATTATTTATGAATCTTGTTTGCTAGTGTTTATTTGGGGTGTACTCACAATTTATATCCTCATAGTTATCCTATTTGTTCAACCCACATTCTCACCTACTTAAATATACATATCAAAAAATGGAAGTATGTTAAGTATATTGAATTTTACTTAGGAACAAAAAAAACTAATATGAATTAATGTATCATTGGTCACTAGCTACTCATTTAAAATAATTTATGATTATAGAGTTATAGTTTCATATGTAGTTTCATATATATATATAACACATTTTCATTAACTTATATATGTATATATACATACATACATATATATGGTCCAATATGATTCACTAGTATAATTTTATTTATAAAATACTTATGTTTAACACAATTATACTATTTTTCCAACCCAAAAAATTACTATTTGTTGAATATAATTATTTAATTGTTCAAGAGACACATTACTTCTTACTATACAAAATATTATTAACTTGTGCGTTTTGAAAATATAAAAATGTAAAAGGTGTTCTTGTAATTAATACTTTGGCCGCTGATACAAAAGATATCATATTTGATTTACATGTTTAAAAAGTAAAGAAACAACATTGAATAGTTCACAATGTATGTTGTTGACAACCTTTATTTTACTAGCAGTGTCCGTTTTATTTATTGGCAGATCATCTATATGTTTGAAGCACAATTGTCTAACTGTATATGAAATATTTTTATTGAAATTCAAAGGCACAATCCATATATTCGATATTATAACTGATAAAATAAATGGGACAGTCTCTATTGTAAATGGGACATACCGTTTACGAATGAGACAGATAATGAGACAGTGTCGATTAATTTATAGAATATAAATTACTGAAAAATAAATTCAATAACAGGGAAATTAAACAATGCAGAATATCGAGAGTTTTCACTTGGTTCGACCCTTAATCCTAGCCTATGGCCTACATCCAATCCTCATGCAAGTAGCATAGATAATGTATTATATTAACTTCAATAAAAGAACTTACAATCTTTTATTGATTATAAAAGATAGCCTTGAAAGAACTCATTCTCTAGCACACTTGCTACCTAGCACACCTGCTATAACTTAACCCACTAGCTACTTTGGCTAATACTCTGGAATCAAACCCTTGCCACGACCCAGCACAAGTTGATATAAATATACCTACACTCTAATGAATATAAAATTAGAACTCAACTAATCTTTTGTTCAACTGGGTATTAAATATGAGTATATAGAACAAGAATGGCGTTTCTGAATAAAGATATAGCATATAAGAATTAGCCATAAATCTTAAAACATGAGTTGTATTTATAGGCACAAGTTCTAACATATTTTATTTTCAAATAAGAGATAAGATTGATGAATTTTGAAAATAATTTGAATAAGTCATTACAAGATAGTCTGTTAGTTTGTTTAAGAAATAAACGAGACATTAGAAGATATTTATGCAGCACATGTATAAAAGAGACAAGAACATAAATGACACATTATAAAGAAAGTATAATAAGATAGTGATAATATGAATAAGGAACCGAAAATATATAAACTTAAAATCCATTCAACAAGGGTTAATCCCAATCCAAGAACATCATTCATAAAAAGCCATCATAAAACCACATCATCCAAACCAAGTCTTAAAAATATGGTCAAAATAAAATTAAAAGAAACAGTCTCATTTAACAAATTATTTACTAATTCTCCCCCTTTATCACCATATATGGCCTATTGTAATATTTATTTTTAGTGTTACAATGTAAATTTTTACCCTAAGTGCTTTAAAACTAATTTAGCCTACATATGCCTACATATTTTTTTAGTGTAATCATGGGAATAATTTGGTGTAAACATAGGTATAATGAGGCATCTATGGTTATACTCAATTTGGTGTTACCGTTGCTTTTAAAAAAATGTAACTAAAACCTAAAATATTGGGGGTGACTTTAATGAAAAAGATGAGGGGGAGTTGAAATAAATTATAATATAAGGGGGAATTATTACACATTCATTTCTCTCACATTCTCTAAAACTCCCTTTCACTATCACATTCATTTCTCTCAAAATTAAACACTCAAATCTCATATTCAATCTTACCTCTCACCACTCTCTCGAACTCAAACAGTCACCCAGTCAGTCACTCTCTCGAACTCTCAATCGGACTCTCAATTGGGCTATAATTAGGTGTGGACTCTTAATCAGGTCTTCAATTAGGGTTTCAATCAAGTCTTGAATCTGAAATTAGGTATGATCCTTTCTCTTTTTTTATATGCTTATGGGGTTTCTCTCTGTTTTTTTGTTTGCATGTTCTAGTTTTCATGTGAAATTAGGGCTTATATGATTTTATATATGAATGCTTTCGATGTTGTATATTTTAATGTGTATATGATTTTGATGAATGAGACTCATGAGTTTTTTGGGTTAAAATATTTTGTAAAGTTTTTGAGTTTTTTGAGTTTTTAATTGTGTAAAATATGATTGTCAATGTGACTGTGTAAAGAGCAGAGCTCTGCTCTGCTCTTATAATTTCAGTTGTAATTTTGAGTTGTAATTTGCTTGTTATATTTTTAATCATGGATGAAATTTTAGTTGTAATTTTGAGTTAGATGGATTTTTGTAATTAGATGTGACCTCAAAATTGTAATATATGGGGAGTATGCCCTGCTCATGGTCATATAGGTTTTTAAATTATGACTACTATCGATGATATGTAATTAGTTAAAATATGATTTATTTGTGTTTATATATTAATATTAGCCTGCATACACATAAAATATGCCCTCTATGCTATGTCCATACTCTGTATGCGACTGATCAGAGGTATTTAAGGACTCTCATAGTAATTTCCTTGAGTATATGTGGACTTTGCAGTATGCCCTGCTCATGCTCTGGTTTGTCTGGTTCTAGAACAAGCCTTCCCCAATCTATCTTTGACCATAATAGACTTTAGAGTTTATAATTTATTATGTTATAATGAATACCTTATTTGATTATTTGTTTGGGTAAATATTATAAGTTAATATATGTTTAGGCCTGTAATTGTATATGTTTAGGTTAATATTAAAACTATTTATTTATTTAAATAATTAGTATTAAATAAAGTTATAAACTAGAATTTTTTTTTGTGAGTTTACAGTTGTATGTATTTTTGATAATCGTATCCAATATTAATCGTTAAACCATAAACCAAACATAATGGCTATATGGCTAATAGTACATATGTTTATAGTAGGTAGGTACGACGTACAATTTTAATACTTTGTTGAATCGTCCTAAGTATACCAAAGATTATATCGATGAAGTTAAATTGTTTGTGAGGAAAGCGATGGCCAATTACCCTACTGGAGAGGAAATAAAGTGCCCTTGTCGTAAGTGTAAAAATTGCTAGTGGTGGTCTGTCGGCGATGTTGTGAGTCACCTGATCTGTAGCGGACCAACAATGTCATTCGTTAAGTGGATTTATGATGTTATTTTATTGGTAGACAAAACCGATAATATGGATGTTGAACCAAATCTCGGATTCGGAGATAATCTTGACAAGATGTTGGATGTGACACACGGCAATATGGGACCAAATGCAGATGCCCAAAAATTTTGTCGACTTGTCAATGATGGAAAATAGCCCCTCTACCCTGGTTGCAATGATTTCTCGCGATTAAGTTTTTTAGTTAGGCTGTACCATTGGAAGTGACGGCGTAACCGTGTCTGCATTCGGAGAGCTATTACAGTTGTTAAAAGAGGCTGTTCTCGGTATTACTGTACGTGCCTCTTTTAATTCCGCTAAAAATATTATAAAGGATCTAGGTCTTGACTACAAGAAGATACATGCATGTCTGAATGACTGCATCTTGTACTGGGGGAAGAATAAAAATAAAGTTTCTTGCAAGACCGGCTGTGTTTCAAGGTGAAAAGGCGTGGCACAAGATGCGAACGATGACAATACCAAATTCTCGCCAAAGTAATGCGATATGTTCCACTAATCCCAAAGCTCCAACGACTATTTATGTGCAATGATTTTGCTAAACAAAAGGTTTGGCATGCTGTTGAACGAAAGAAAGAAGGGAAATTCCGTCATCCAGCTGATGTTAAAGCTTGGCAGACTATGGACGCCAAGTTTCCGCATTTCTCATCCGAATCTCGCAATGTGATATTGGGTTTAGCTACTGATGGGTTCATTCCATTTTGCAAGATGAATGCCATGCACAACACATGGCCAATTTTAATCGTGAATTACAACCTTCGTCCGTGGCTAAATATTAAATAAGGAAAATTAATTCTTTCAACTATTATTCTTAGCCCGGATGATCCGGGAAACAACATCCGGGAAACTTAATTTCAATTCCAGTACATTAAAATGAAAATCAAGTTTAGTATAGTAAAATGTTGACCACCACCTCTCACTACAAAAAAACAACATCAGACAACACTTGTCAGATAACAGATGAAAAAAAATTGTTGTCCCGAAATAACAGACAATAGTTTTATTTTGCCCTCCAATAACCATTGTGTAAACCAGATTCATACAACGGTTTTATGAACCGTTGTGAAAAAAATCACCAAAAAAAGGAGTTTGTACAACAGTTTTTAAGAACTATTTTCTTAATATGTTTCATACAACCGAAAAAGTAACCATTATAAAACATGAGATTATGGTTTTAGAAAATTGTTGTTGGTAGACATTTCACACAATAGTTCATAAAACTGTTGTTAAACAATGCACAACAGTTTGTAAAACCTATTATTTTAATATGGTTCATACAACGGAAATATAAAACCATTGTAAAATATGAGACAATGGTTTTATATTTCCGTTGTTGTATTCCATTTTACACAATCGGTTATGTTTGCATTATGTGTTTAACATATCACACAACAGTCGCGGAAGTGATATCTTTAATCACACAACCATTTTTTCATTGTTGTCTATGAAATATTCAGACAAGATTTTGTATATAAAACGATTGTCTATACCACTGTATTTTTTTAAAAAAAATTGATAGAAATAGTGCATCCCTTTCATTGCCAAACAACTAATGGACAGGAAAACAAATATATTATCCATTTGGAGCAAACATAACAACCACCATGAACAACAAACATCACCAAAGAAAAATTTTAAAGTTATACAGAGCAATAATGAAATATACAAAAAAAAATCAATCTAGTTAAATTTGTTCATCTACATCCCTGATGTAACTAGAATTATCGTCAAAATCATCATCAGGTAAGTTGGGCATAAAAAACTCAGACTCAAGCTCTACTTCCACGGATCCCTTATTTTCATCTTTGCTATCATTATAGTGTTTTCTTTCGGGAAATTTCAACATCATGGACCATAATTTTTCAAGAGGATCGTCGATATAACATACCTGCTTAACATGTGTTGCCAACACAAATGGATCATTAAAAAACCAGGCATATTCAAATTAACTAACGTATATCCTAATTCATCGACCTTGATTCCTCTGTTTATATACACCCACTTACAGAGAAAAAGAGGGATCCTAAAGCTATTATAGTCCAACTCCCATATAAAATTTATAACACCGTAGTATGTATCTGATGTATGCTGAATATTTTTGTCTATACCCTGCACAACCATTATATCAGCATCTACACACACTCCACTACATTGAACTTGACGCGCATCATCACGAGACTTGGTGCTAAATGTAACCCCATGCACCTTGTAGCCACTGAATATAGGCACATCGTTATTAGGCCCATCTGTGACCCACCTTATATGTTGTGGTACCTCCTCTCCATCTAGTAAATTTGATGCAATCTGTGAAAAATTAAATTACACATAATTTGCAAGGTTTCCAATAATAATAATGGAGGTAAATGACTGAATATTAACAATTAAGCAAATGTAAAACCTTTTCTTTAAACCATTTTGGGAAAGTTTCATTTTGCTTATTCTTTAGCCAGATTTCGTCATTTCCACGTTCCGGAAATTGGTCAATCAAAAATGACAAGTGTTCACTACAATTAAAATGGCAGATGTAAAGAATTATAATATATGTATGGTTGTAACTAAGCTGCGCATGAAAGATAATAAAAATACTTACTCAAAATATGGCACAACATCCGTATTATTTTGTAGGAAACACAAATACGCAAGGTGCAAATCTTTGGTGCTCCAGGTGATCATTATTGCACCAGATAGTGGTCTGCATATTGCATCCTTTGTACGTCTGCCATTTTCTGGAACTCCGACAGTCAATTCCTCAAAGTTAAACAAACACTCAATTGCCTCCTCAGTAATATATGTCTCAGCAATAAAACCCTCCGCGCGAGCCCTGTTCCTTACATATCCTTTAAATGTTTTCATGTAACTTTCGAACGGATACATCCACCTAAGGAAAATTGGCCCGCATAGCTCAACCTCTCGTACAAGATGAATCTAAAGGTGAATCATTATGTTAAACAAGGAAAGGGGGAAATATTTTTCAAGTTGGCATATTGTTATAATTAGTTGAGACTGCTTTTTTTCCAATTTATCGGCCTCAATAACTTTGCTACAAATAGCCTTAAAGAACAGACAAAATCTAATAACGGTGTCCCTGACCTTTTTATGCAGTGACGATCGAATTGCAATTGGGAGTAGGTGATGCAAAATCACATGGCAGTCATGGGATTTTATTCTGGTAAGTTAGTTTCCATCGATACCAAGCTCCTAATATTAGAACAAAATCCATCAGGCAACTTCATTCCCAAAAATGATGAGCAAATAGTTTTTTTCTTCAGAATGTGTCAAATTCCAAGATGCCAGCGGTAATTTCTCCTTTTTTCCTGCCGTTTCGGGCCTCAGATTCAATCTTATTCCCATTGCAGCCATGTCAAGATGAACATATTCCATGTCTTTTTTCTTTTTTGGTATATTTATGAAGGTACCTAAGAAAGCTTCATATATGTTTTTCTCAATATGCATGACATCGAGGATATACCTCACCGGAAAGAACTTCCAGTACTCGAGTTAAAAAATATGGAAAATTTCTTCCAAACTGGTCGAGGATCTCCTTTTTTCGTCGAGGTTTTCATTGTGTCTTACCATAGACATGGCCTTGTAGATATTTTACTCTTTGAAACACTTCCTCCCCTGTTAAAGGTATAAGTGCAAAACCCTTCTCAATATTGTTATCAAAAGCCGCTTTCTGTTTTTGATATGGGTTGTCACGTGTCAACCACCTTTGATGCCTCATAACTATTGTATTTTTGTAATTAGGTAGCCTGGTAGCTTTTGTTTGATCAACACATACTACACAACCGTTATAGCCTTTCACAATGTTTCCCGACAAGCTACCTAAGGCAGGATAGTCGTTGATTTTCCATAATAATATTCCTCTCAATACAAAGGACTCGCGCTTATATGCATCATACACTTGCTTTCCATGCCATAATTTCTGCAGATCTTCTATCAATGGGTAAAGAAACACATCAATATCATTTCCGGGTTATTTCGGTCCGGATATCAATAAACATAACATTATATACTTCCTTTTCATACATAGCCATGGTGGAAGATTGTAAATAGATAGTAAAACAAGCCAAGAGGAGTGCTCGATTTCTTTTCCATGGAAAGGATTAAACCCATCAGATGATAAATCCATCCGCAAGTTTCTAGAATCAGAAGCAAATTTAGGCCACTTCTCATCAACTTCCTTCCATGTTTTTGAATCTGTCGGATGACAAATTTTATTATCCTTGACTCTCTCCGTGTGGTGCCAAGTCAGGTCCTTTGCCATTTTTGGTGAATTGAACAAATTTCTCAATTGCGGTAATAGAGGAAAATACCAAAGAACCTTGGCTGGAATTCCTTCAATTTTATCTCCATTTTTATTCTTCTTCTATCTAGAGGCTGGACAAATGTGGTAGCTAGTCTCATCTTCATTTATCTTACCATGGTATAAACGACAGTCATTCGGATAAACATGTATTTTTTCATACTCCATTCCTAAAGAAGACAAGATGTGGAAGAAGAAGGAAGGCAGTTACCTTCTGGAAGCATTGTCCCAACTACAAGTAGCAGTTCAGAGAAACACGAATCAGACATTTCAAATTTTGCTTTTAAGTTGTACAATTTCTCTAAAGCCTTCATCTTAGTAAATTAACGACATCCAGGATATAGCGGTTCATTTTCAGATTGCAGATGGTTCAAAAAAATCTGAGGAATCCAGGGACGCATCATCGCCATATGTTTCTATAAGGATCTGTTCCACAGATTGTGAACTATCAGTTTGTTCAGCGGTAATTGGACTTTGTTCTCTATCATTCTCTCCATGCCAAATCCAACACGTGTTGGTCTCGTCGATACCATATTGGAAAAGATGTTCTTTCACTTTTCGAGCTTTCCATTATTTACTGTGTGCACTTTTCGAGCCCATGCTCTAACGCAAACCTCAACAATTCTTCCACACCTAGTTTAAATTCTTTTGTTCTTCTATCAGCCCTCATCCATGATCTATCTATACTCCAAAATAGGCAACAGAACCTAAAATTTCAAATTTTAACTGATATCAAAATTTTGTTCCACCAAATAAACACAAGTTGGATATGAGGACATTGAAATAGAACACCAGGCCCTAAGTTGGATATTAAAGTTGGAAATATATTTTGGTCATTATATTAGTTGGATCCCCTCTTGTTGATTTGTACTAACACATTGTATTAGCACATTCCCTATGAATGACTGCCGAGGACATACATGCAATGGGTGAACCAGAATTCTGTACAAGCCGGGTGCTAAAATAATTTAAGAATGAAATAATCATAATATTAGTAATGTAATTTATGCATTTTAGTAAATATGAGGGTGACTTGAGTGATCTCTAATAAAATAGAGAGGGGCCAAAGTATGAGCTAATTAAGGCTAGGCACAAATATGATGATGTTAGGAGTTAACACACTGATCATGTATATAAATAAAAATCAGACCAAACTATTGATCAACATGTGTCTTGATCGAAAGATATAATCAAAAACACAAGATGCTACCAATATGCATTATCTAATTAAAATTTGTAGGATCTTCCTAAGATGAGATGAGATGTATGCAAAAATCTCAGAGCCTTCCACTATACTGTTAATTAAAAATCTAATCAAACCTTTCTTGTACCAAAACAACTCCTACCATATAAACAAGTAGAAGTATAATTTAAGAATGAAATAATCATAATATTAGTAATGTAAAATTAAAGTTATATTTTATAGAATATTTCACAGATAATGAGCACAGAATAGTTCTTTGTTAATGTGAACTAAGATAATGAGCTCATATGTAGGCGATATATAACTAATTTAAAAGTTTCAAAATTTGTGGGGAATTTATGAACCCTAATTTCATCCTAATTTCATGAAAATAATTAGAATACCTTGTAGAGATAAAAAAAACTCTTCCTTGCAGAGATAAAATTAGCTCTTCCTTGTAGAGACAAAGATGACGGAGGTAGAGGAAGAAATGAAGAAATGGAGACGGAGTTTAGACAAAGATTCACTACTGAGCATTTAATTTTCTATTTAATTATTAAATGAAGAAGTAACATTGACTCGTTAAAACTCATTAATTAGTTTTTATAGTTCGATAATTAAATAATATTGGCTCGTTAAAACACGTTGATTAGTTTTTTAGAGTTCGATAGTTAAGTAATATTGCTTAACTAAAACTCATCAATTTTCTAATATAGTTTCTTAAATACATATATACAATAGTAAACCTTTGTTATTTCAAAATAAATATTTTTAAAATTTCATTAATATCGTGATATTAGATTTTTTTTTAGTTTTCAGTTCGCTAAATATTTATTTATAAATATTTGTTAAAATTCGTTAATTCTGAAATAATGGTTCGTCAAATTAAATAATCTTGTAGTTTTGTTTCGTTAAATATTAATTTTAACTACACAACGTTTTAATAGTAATAATAAACCATTGTATTCATAATATATCTACAACGGTTTTTGAAAATAAAGTCGTCAATATGTTGTGTGACTAAACGTAGTACAACGGTTTAATAATCATAAGACGTTGTCTATCTGAGAAACTGTTGTCTGACAACTTATGACACAATGATTAGCATAAAAAATTAAATCTTAAAATCTTAACATTTTGAAACTATTGTATGACAACCCCTAGTACAATGGTTATATAATATAAAACGCTGTCTATGGGGAAAACCGTTGTCTGACTTGTTATCATTCGATGGTAGTAGTGAAATTATCAATTTTTGGACATTGACCACAATTTACTCCAAAAAATAAATTACGTATGACACCTATTTAATGAAAAAGTATAATGTAGATATATTCTACTATAATTATATGTTTTAGCGAATAAATTATACATGTTTTATGATATTATGAATATAGGACATGGCTAGCGAACTCTGATGTGAAATCGTGACATACCCTCATGTATAAGCAATTTTAATACAACTTGTAAGTATTGTGAAAAACTTGTGTATCTATTTGCGAGATGTATTAAATCTTGATTAGTATATGAACAAGTTATTCATTAATGTCATATAAGTTCAAAGCACATTGTACCAATTATACTATCAATTGATTACTCCAACATATAAATTATGAATGATACCTATTTAATGAAAAAGTATAATTTAGATATATTCTACTCTAATTATATGTTTTAGTGAATAAGTTAGACATGTTTTATTATATTGTGAATATAGTACATGGTTAGCGAACTGTGATATGAAATCGTGACATACCCTCACGTATAAGCAATTTTAATACACCATGTAAGTATTTTGAAAAACTTGTGTATCTATTTACGAGATGTATTTAAATCTTGATTAGTATATGAACACGTTATTCATCAATGTCATATAAGTTCAAAGCACATTGTACCAATTATACTATCAATTGATTACTGCAACATATAAATTACGGATGATACCTATTTAATGAAAAAGTATAATGTAGATATATTCTACTCTAATTATATATTTTAGCGAATAAGTTAGACATATTTTATGATATTGTGAATATAGGACATGGTTAGCGAACTGTGATGTGAAATCGTGACATATTGTATAAGCAATATTAATACACAATGTAAGTATTGTGAAAAAAATTGTGTATATATTTACGAGATGTATTTAAATCTTCATTAGTACATGAACACGTTATTCATCAATTCCATATAAGTTCAAATCACATTGTACCAATTATATAAATACCAATAACTGATTCTCTTAATTATATGCAGTTTGATTTAATAAATAATATTTGGTAATCAATACGATTAGTAATATCGAAAAACGAAAATATTTAGACTCATTTATGTCATTTTTTCACCTTTAATAATTTTAACATTTCTTGTAAGAATATTAAATTTATTTTTTTAAAAACCAATTTTACCGACTTATGTCATTTTAACCGGGTCAACTTATTAATCTTGTTTCAACCATATAATATAATTTAACTAGAAATTATATTTCTTTTAATTTTTTCTTCAAAATATTAGTTTTTACCTATATTTTATATTTAATATATTTTTGTTTAATATATTTTTGTTTAATAATTTAACTATTTTTTCCCCAATTCTACTTCCCTCCCCGTTATTCCCCCCTAAACCCAAATTATTTCAAAAATTTACCCATTCTCCCCCCAAAACCCTCAATTAGGTCAACCCTCCCCCAATTACCCAATTACTCCCCCTTTCTAATCTATGTCTCGCTCGCTCTCTCTCTCCCTCATCTTTCACATTTTATTCTCGTTTTGTGTTTTGTGTTCTTTTAATTTTTTGATGAATGTGTTTATAATATGCTCGGGTTTCGTTATTTTGATGGTTTGGTTAGTGGGTTTGTGGATTTGAATCTTTTTATGGGTTGTTGAGTTTTGAATCTTTTTGTGTGTTTTCTGATATTTAGTATGCATGTATGTCTCAATTTTCTATTTGTGGGTTTTATATGCGTGCTCTATTTGTGGGTTTCATGTGTATGCTCTATTTGTGGATTTCATTTGTGGGTTTATATGCATGCTCTATTTGTGGGTTTCGTTATTTCGATGGGTTTGGTTAGTGGGTTTGTGGATTTGAATCTTTTTATGGGTCGTTGAGTTTTGAATCTGTTGCATTTTCGGAATTTTAGTATGCATGTATGCCTCGATTTTCTATTTGTGGATTTTATATGCATGCTCTATTTGTGGGTTTTATATGCATGCTATATTTGTGGGTTTCATGTTTTTAATTTAATATTTCTTTATTTATTTTTATTTTGAACATATGTCTCAATATTTTTAGTACTATTTGGGTATTTGTAATTTTCTAGTGTGCAGGAGAATACTATTCTTGTATTATTTTAATACATGCTCTGTTACTACAGATTATGGCCCTTTTAAACAACATCAAGAGAACAAAATCTGCTCCTAATGCACGATCATCCAAGTTACTTATCACGGTCCTGAAAAAGAATTAGTCGATGGAGACACATCATAGCACAAGTAATTTTTCGCATGTATCCGTTAAAAAGCAAGCTATTTCAAGCAACTTACAAAAGCAATTGACAAAGAAAAGGAAGCGAGTGACAGAGAAGCCACCACCAAAAAAGAGAGAAGGACTTCAGTTGTTGAGACGTGGTCCTGTGACAATGCATAGAATTGTCAGATGCAAGATTTTGGGCATAAAAAATGAGGTCTTATTCAATGGGAAAGGTGAGCCGTATGGTGATGCAGCTACGGAGATGCAATCTTATATTGGGGTTCTTGCAAGAACTAAGTCCCCAATTATGTGTTCCTCGTGGAAGTTAGTTCCGAAAGAAACGAAAATAAGATATGGGATTGTGTGAAGGTACAACATTTCATCTCACTACTTAATTATATACAACTACAGTATTATATGGCTGGTTACACATAAAATTTTATAAATTATTACTCATGCAGATGGCGTTCGAAGTACCCCCTTCAGCGCAAAAGTTGGTGTTAAATTCTGTATGCCAGAAGTGGCGGAAGTTCAAAAGCAACTTAACTAGAAAGTATGTCTTGCCTTATATTCATGAACTTGAGGCGCTGAAGTATCCTACAGAAGATTACAATTTTATTGAGAAGGCTCATTGGGACATGTTCATTGCACAACGCACAACAGATGAATTTCTGGTAACTATATTTTTTGCACTATTTAAGTTATCAATTTTGTGATTTTTTTTGCAATTATTGACTAAATCATCTTTTTTGTTAACACTTGAAGGCTTTTGTATAGGAAATTCATGACAAGCAATCATAAAGAATGGAGTTGAATAAATATAATCACCGTATATCTCGCAAAGGTTATGCCAATCTAGAACAAAAAATGGTTAGCGATCACAAAACCTCTACTTCTTTTATTTCCTAGTTATTGCCAAGGCATTGTTAGTAATATTGTTGCTTTAAAAAATTCTTGTACATGCAGACTGAATCTGATCCCACTACAAAGATAGATAGGTCAGACACTTGGGTCCAAGCGCGTCAAGATGAGGAAGGAAATTTTCAGAATAAAGAAGTTAAAAAAGTTGTTGAAGAGATTATAAGTCTTTCCTTTCTTTTTGAATGAAACATAGGATGCAAGATACTATCTAACTAGTTGTATATTATTTATTTAACTTTTTTATGTTTTGATCATTTGTAGGCGAAGATGAAAAAGGCAGTCCGTCAAGGAGAAGTGATAGTTTATAGTGTTGATGATGTTTTGCCAAAAGTGCTCGATAACGCGGAGCACAAAGGACGAGTACGTGGACAAGGGGTTCATGTAAAATAATCAACCTACTTTAACCTTCCAAGACAAAGGAAAAAAAGGACCATGGATGAGAGAATACAGGAGAATGTTCAAAAGAATTTGGAAGAAGAGACGAACAATTTTGTGAAACAAAGAGATACATTTTGGACATCTGAAATAGAAAAGTTGAAAGCAAGTTTTATGGTAAAGAATGTAAGGTCTGAGGGTAGTCCAAATATTGATTCACAGCAAGGGAGTTGTTCTAAGGGTGGAGATGGCATTCTGAAGGCCTTAGATGGGATTGAATGTGTGAAGAAGAAGTTGGAACTTATTAAAGATAAAAATGGAAAAGAAAATAATGAGGAATTGAAAGATGTGAAAGAAGCTGGAGCTGATATGTTCGAAATTGGAGTTGATATTGAACAATTTGGAGCTGATACTGACCAAGTTGGAGCTGAGGTGGAGACAATAGTCAAAAAGGGTGTTGAGACTGAAGTCGGTTCTTTAGAGTGGATGTTAGCCATTGGGACCCCAGACAATGTTGTTGCTTATGCAATAATGGGAAATGATGTTTTAGGTGGGGTGAAAATTCGGCACGGATTGCCACTCGCAAAGGAAAATGCACGAGTATCAATCACTCGTGTAGTCAGTGGATCTGCTGCAATTTCCATTCCATTCGGGGATGAAATCAAAACTCTAAATAAAGCGGTTGGAACGTACATAGCTTGGCCAAGAGACCTTATACTAGAAGCGAACACATCTGTCGCACCAGTGGTAGAACCTAAAAAGGTTAAACTTTGTCTAACTGTTAAATTTATAAGAGAATATTATCTACTTTTGTACGTGTTCGTTCACCTTTAATTTGGTTTTCATTTTTCCTTTTTAGGGAGGGAAAAAAGTTCTGTAAAGAAATGGAAACATGTCAAGGATTGTGTCGGAGAGTATGTGGTTGAAATGGGTCCAAATTATCTTCATGCTTTAAAACGTCTGTGGATTTGGGCAAATGAAACCTTAAGTAATGGTCAAACAACCTCTTTTAAATTGTGCCAAGAAGCTTTTGGTTCAACCAAAAAGTACTGTCTCTTTCTATCAGATGTCTACGCTTTGTGCACTAGAGGTGAAATATCAGCCTCTATCATTTGCATCTACATTCAGTAAGTGTCAAAGCTTAAATTTATAATTGCTTATCAATGATATTAAATACGATAAGAGTATGTGTTAACTATTGCTACATTTTTAATACAGTTTATTACATGAAAACTTGAAAAGGAACAAGATGGCACATATGGTAGCTTTTGTTGACCCTGGCACAATAGGCGCTAAATCTTGCGATTCTGTTGCAGAAAGGTCCTGTGCTCTTGCTTATAGATTCAAAACTGGTAAGAAAGGGCAGTGCTTTCTTTTTCTATATAATCATGCGTGAGTATTTTTTTAATTTACCTTTTGCCCAATGTATTAAAAAACAGCCTATTAATTAACTAAAAGAAAAAATGTTCTATTAACTTGTTATTTCACAAGTCTACATTGTTGTAATAAATGTTTATGTTTTGTTCATTATTTTACTAGGAATCATTGGGTTTTGAGTGTTGTCAATCCAGCTGCACAAGTAGTCTATCACTTGGACCCTTTGAAGCGGCGAATTACAAGTTCAGAATGGATGGAGGTGGTTGACAAGTGAGTAATGCATAATACTTATCTTATTTAGCAATCAATTAATTTATTTACCAAGTTCAGAATGGATGAAAGTGGACGAGTGGCTGCTAATATTTTTTTTAATATATTGATTAAGTGCCATTAAACTGTACAAGGATAGTGTGAGAAACATATTAAAGAGAAAAATAGTCTGGGAGAATTTGGCGGTATGTTTTTTTAAAGCATCGATGTTAACAGTTTTAATTCAGTGTACCATGTTACATGTAAATGTCTAAATTTGTATTCTTCAGGGAGTTCTGGTCCAGAATGAAAGGAAGGACTGTGGATTGTTTGTGATGCTCTATATGAGGGAAATATGCGAAGATAAGGAATTTGATTTTTGCTCAAAGGTAAAATAGATCTTATTTTCTTTACGGCGCACTTATTTTCTTTTGTTCTTGATTTTTAGTGGCTTCGGAGGGGCAACAACAGTTTCACCGAAGATGATATAAATGACATTAAGGATGCATGGGCAAAGTTCTTCCTGAAGCATCACACTTAGGTTCTTGGGCTTTATGGATTTTTAGATTTTCAAGTAGAACTATTATGGGGGTTGTTTAAGTAAGAACTATTTTGGGTTTGTTTAAGTAACTAAATTTTGAAGTAGAACTGTTCTGTTATGGGATCCAATTCATGATGAATATTCTGTGAAATAGGGGGATGTAATATTTTGGATGAACTGGGATTGTTGTCGGATGAATTGTGTGTTTGGTGAATCTTTTGTATGAATTATGTTCTGAATGCTTGGTTAATATATTAATGTTAGTTATGCTTTGTTTTTATTTTATACTTGTTATAAGTTGTATCAGACAATAGTCTGGTTAATATTATTTGTAATCACCCATTGTGGGTTTGAAGTTTAAATAATGCTTAATTGACAACTAAAGTAGCGTAACATAAGAATCAGACAACGATTTTTAAAGGTTTTAAAGGAAAAAAAAGGTTGTGGATAAGTCCTTCACCCCATAGTTTTTAACAAGAGAACCATTATGGAATTTCTAGTGGCTTTAACAATTCACTTGGTCTCGGTGCTCCGCCTTAACACTTTGACACGTTTAACATTTTCTAACCCATTCTGCAATTTCTCTCTTTATGCCTGGCCACAAATAATTCTCTTTTAAGTCTCTGTACATCTTGGTACATTCCGGATCAATGGAACACTTTGAGTTGTTAGCTTCCTGTAGATTTTCATTCTTTAATTCTACCACTGGTGGAATCCAAATTCTGGAAGAAAATATGAGAATACCTTGATCATCCTTTTGAGTGTATAATTCTTCTCCTACTAATTGATTGATATCCTGATCCATTGTTTCCTCTTGACATTTTTTTAGTTTTTCCAACAATTTTGGCTGAAAAGTCATACTATACATATTTGCTTCATCAGGTTTGCAAATTCTGACTTCCAATTCCAATTTCTAAAATTCCTGGTATAACTCTTCTGGTACTGTTAACATGTTCAATCTTTCCTTTCTGCTTAACGTGTCTGCCACCATATTTGCTTTTCCTGGGTGATAGTTAATCATGCAATCATAGTCCTTGATCAACTCGAACTATCTTCTCCGTCACATGTTAAGTTTCTTTTGCGTGAATATGTACTTCAAACTCTTATGATCCGTATAGATCTTGCATTTTTCTCCATATAAATAATGTCTCCAAATCTTGTAGAGGAATACTATTGCCGCCAATTCCAAATAATAAGTAGGATACTTCTTTTCATGAGGTTTCAGTTGTTTAGACGCATATATAATAAGTTTATCATGCTGCATCAAGATAAAACCTAATCCTTTATGAGAAACATCACTATAAATTACGAAATTTCCTTGATCATCTGGAAGTGATAAAATACGTGTCGTGATCAATCTCTTCTTCAATTCTTGAAAACTTTCTTCACACTTCTCGTTCCATATTAACTTCTCAATTTTCCTGGTAAGCTTTGTTAAAGGTGTCACAATCTTCGAGAAATCTTGAACAAATCTTCGATAATATCCTGCTAATCCCAAGAAACTTCTCACTTCTATTGGTGTCTTTGGCCTTTCCAAATTCATAATGGATTCAATCTTCGCTGGGTCCACTTTGATCCCTTCATTACTTACTATATGTCCTAAGAATTGAACTTCCTATAACCAAAACTCACACTTTGAAAACTTGGCATATAACTTCTCCTTTCTCAAAATTACTAAATGTATCCTTAATTATTCTGCATGGTCTTTTGTTGACTTAGAGTAAATCAAAATATCATCGATAAATACAACGACAAACTTCTTCAAATATTCCTTGAAAGTTATGTTGATCAAGTCCATAAATGTAGATGTGGCATTGGTCAATCCGAAAGACATCACTAAGAATTCATAAGGAATGTACCTTGTTCTAAAAGCTATCTTTGGTATATCTTCAAGTTTGATCTTTAACTAGTGATACCCTGATCTCAAATTAATCTTAGAAAAATACTTTGCTCCTTTCAGCCGATCAAACAATCCATCGATTTGAGGTAGTGGATACTTGTTCTTAATCGTAAGCATATTGAGTTCTCGATATTCGATGCATAACCTCATGCTTACGTTTTCCTTCTTAACAAATAGTACCGATGCACCCCATGGGGATACACTGGGTCGAATTACTCCTTTCTCTAACAATTCTTGCAATTGCTTTGCCAATTCCTCTATTTCCACTGGCATCATTCTGTATGGACATACTGATTGCAAATTCGATTTCTCTATCGGGAGGAAGTCCTGGTAACTCATCTGAAAACACATCTGAAAATTCATTTATGACTGGAATGTCTTCCAGTTTTACTGGCTCCTCACACCTAACTATCATATAAGCAATGAAATGATCGCATCCTTGTCGTAATAACTTCTTAGCTTGAATCATCATCAAAAACTTTTTCACTTGTCTCTCACCTCTAAACGTCACCACTTTCTCGTCTGGCGTCTTCAAGATCTAATTTATTATTAGGACAGTCTATCTGGGCATCGTGCTTAGATAGCTAGTCCATTCCTAAAATAACGTCAAACTCTACTAACTTAAATGGTATCAAGTCACCATCAAACTTATTTCCAGAAATCTCAATCTCACAACTCTTACACACTTGGTTAACAGGTACATGCTCCTGATTTTCTAATTCTACCGCCATAATCTCACTTAACAATTCAACTGGACAATTCAACTGGACAATTAAACTTATAAACAAAATCTTTAGAAATAAATGATCGAGTTGCTCCCGAATCTACTAGCACTTGAGCACATAAAGAGTTCACAGTACGCGTACCTGCCACAACATCAGTATCCATGATAGCATCCTTCACATAAATGTCATAAACTGTAGCTCTTGGAGGTTCATTCACTATTGGAGTAGCTCCCATGATTCTCAACATATTATTGATTGGAACTGGTGTCTTGCAATCCCTTTCTATGTGTCCCAGCTTTCCGCACTTGAAACATGTAAACCCACTTACTGGAACCTTGTCCAGCCTGATTCCTGGTAGGTTGATCCTTCTTTGCTGGCTCTCTAGCTGGCTGATTATGACACGCCCTTGAATAGTGCCCCCTCTGGTTGATCTGTAGCACACCACATTCAATTTATTGTAAACTCCACTATATTTCTTTCCACAGACTTAGCAGTCTGGTAGTGCTGGCCTCTACTGGGTCGGCTGGTTCCTAGTGGCTAGACGGTTACCTTGGCCTCCATTTCCTGTATTTTATCTGTTAAAATTTCTTCCAGGATGGAACTTTCCTTTCCACTGATTAAAATTTGGAAACTTCCCTGCTTGGGACTTTCCTTCAAGACCCTCAAACTTCCTCTTCTTACTATCCTTCTCCTTCTAAGACATTTCACTCTATGTCCCCGCAATCATAGCTTTCTGTACAATTCATGTATAGGTATCCAATTCAAATATGGCCACCTTCCCTCGAATCTATGGCTTGAGTCCTTCCTGAAACCTCTTAAATTTCTTCCTATTAGTGTCCACATAGGATGGTACAGAGTTAGACAACTCCTCAAACTTACTTTCATAATCTGCCACTGACATATTCCCCTGCTTTACCTCCAGAAATTTCAATTCCATTTGAACTTGACCAAACTGAGGAAAACACTTCTCTAAAAATATTTAAACTCCACTTCAACAACCTAATAGCCTCTGTAAACAAATATTTAAACAAAATCAGTATTGTAGGGAGGCTGAGAAACCAAGTGCATCAGCAAAACAAGATAAAAAAACAATATATGCATAAGTGATACTGCACTTGATGTTGCCTCGGAAATGGTGAAGGAATTAGAGATTACTGACTGGGATTCAACTGACATTGCTGAGATCATCAGTGAGGAGATATCTGCCCTGCTCCCAGATTGGAAAGAATCCAACTTAACTCAAAACCTTCATCATCAACAACAAATCTTCAATTACAACGATAATGATGACGAATATGGTATAATCCACCACTGTTTCTATTCTCCCTCCTCCCAAAATTCCTCCCATGCTTCCCTTCCAGGCCTTTTCACATCAGCTCATGATTGGCCTCAAGGTAAATACAATCAATTTATATATTAATAGATACTAGGTACAGATTCGATTGAATTTTTCATTAACTTTGAAGATGGTACATATTAAACATCATGTGACTGGTCTTCGACCTCCTCAGATACAGAACTAAACAGGGTAAGAAAAGGGTTGTGATGTTGCTACAATTACGGTGAGCCTATAGAAAAAATAACATTGTTTGAACATTTGAGCTTTTATACTTGCATCTAAATCAGCTGCTAAATTTATGTATAATCATAATTCTTAACAGATTTCACGTTCGATAATATATTATTTAAAAGAAAACTAATTATTGATAAAATTAAGAAAAAAACTACCTCCATAGCAGTAGCACTAGCCAACTGGAATAGGTCTGCATAGGTCACATCTAGATACCTGTCTTTGATAGGCTGTAGTAGCTTGACAGCATTGACAAGCCCTGTAATCCAGCTTATAAAGAAAATTAAATTTCACCAACTTCATAAATAAGTAGGAGATGAATCATATCTGACATACCAGCATTAGCCGCATGTTTTTATTCTATTTAAAAACTTAAACTTCCATTAGCTCCACCTCTCTGTGGACACTCTTCGATATTCTTGTTGCAAGTACCAGCATCGTGCCATGCCAGACGGACGTGTGAAGATTAAAAAAAATGTGTATAATATATTATGAAGTCTATGTTTCATGCATATACTAGTGCCAACATAACAATAATCTGGATGATAGGATCCTAACAATACCAAGGGAAC